>NC_090268.1:249350729-249653759 GCF_040414725.1 Anabrus simplex
GAATAATGAGTTTTAAGAAAATTGTGAATAAATTGGGATATTTTGTACGTCGGACTACTTTTGAAGTTAATAACGGGCCTTATGGGGACATCCACCTTGTGAATCTTCGGTAACGCTTTCGCCGTAGGTAACTTGGGATTAATGATGATCAATTGTGATTTTTCTACGTCATTAAACAAAAATAAAAAGTTCTTAATTAAAGCTTTCAGCTCTCTTTGTATTCTATCAGTAGGATCTTTTTTTTACTGCGTTAAAGTTATTGTTAGTAAAGAAGAATTGTGCTTTATTTACGTAGTCACTTTTCTCCATAACTACAGTAGCATTACCTATATCTGCTTTAGTTACTATTAAATCGTTATCTTAAATTTTCTTTTTGAGATTGCGTATGCTGGTGACTTGTTCTTTATTGGGTTTGCCAGAACCGGTATGTTTCTGATCGAAAGATGAAAGTAACTTTCGCTTAACTTCATATCTAACCTCGTTTTGAACGTCTGTAGGTAACCTATTAACCGCTAATTCAGATTCAGCCAATGTAATGATTAAATCGTCGTGGTTGAAGGACGTGTCCCAGTTATGTTTTGGTCCCTTATTTAATATCTTGAGGTCCTTAGGATCAAGGTCAACTTGACTGAGGTTCACTACCGGCAGATGAAAAACGTTCGATTCCGCGTGATTCTGCGTGTTTGGGGTATTGTGGGAAGCTTTTATTAAGTTATTCCACTTCTTGTCAAGAGTGCTTTGTTTTTTCGATAAAACCTTATCGAGTCTATTGGTGACGTGAGCCTGAAAAGAAGTCCATTCCAGAGGACATAATAAGGTCGAAACTTCTAAATGAGTGTCGTAAAGATTATTATTAAGAAGAGCTTTTTTCTTTTGAAGGAATTTAATTTCCTCTCTTATCCAAATTTTATCTGTTTTTCGTTGAGTCGCGCGGGTTTTAGCCGTGTCTCTATGAGTTTTCTTAGTAAATTTTAAGACATTAGGTGTGACGTCATTAGTTCAGCATTTTCTTAAAAAACATAAATCTTTACATAATTTGGCAACCTTTATCTTCAAATTACAATATAGGTTTGCTTTCTTACTAGCCTGGATGGCGTTACCATTGCAAGTTATGAATCTCATTCCGTAGTGACGGTTATCACTTTACAAAAGAAAATATTTATAAAATCCTCCTATCAATACAAGTCAAGTCATCTGTTAGATGAAGCAAAGTCTTTGTACCTCAATGTGTTTTTAACTCACTAATCATGAACACTGTCACTTCACATCATTACGATTTTTAATTTGTTTGTATATTATGTAATCATTGTTTTACTACTGAAGATGGCCTTGAGATTAGGCTGAAACATGTATAGACTTTGCTTGGTGTGGATTACCAATTCGCGCGTGTGTGTGTGTGTGTGTGTGTGTGTGTGTGTGTGTGTGTGTGTGTGTGTGTGTAGGTGTAGGGACAGGCGTGCAGTTAATAATCAATGAAGATGAATAATTGATTTTTGGAGTAGAATGAGGTGGCAAGTACTCTATTGAAACTCCATTTCCTCTTGTACTATCAATGACACTGATGTTGTGCACATGGGAGTAAAGTCCTTCTAACACTAAATCCATTGGATCTTCTTTCGATAGTTTCATGTTACGCACAAAAAGGTGAACCCATTGTTCAAAGAGTTCTGCAGTAATCTATCCTGAGTCATTAACAGCTCTTACGTTTAGTACGATTACATTTTTTCTAGCCCTGAAAATTGTCGTCATCCTTAGTAAAAGGAACGCGATATCCAACTCAGGTAAGAGCCCTCGCCACAGGTGGCAGATCTGGGAAGTTGCATAATTACATGTTACAAATCTCATGATTGGTCTGTATTGAAATGTACATTAATTCAACAATGATACAAAAGTTTATTGAGATCCACCTATTCAATACACATTCGGTTCTTAAAAATTAAAATTTACATCTTGTCATCCTAATTTAACGGCACATGTTTCGCCCATTGTATGGGCATCATCAGCCGTAATCTCATGCCTAAGAGACAGAGATCAGGATCCTGATTACTCTAGTCAAAACGTTACATAGAGAAACATACGTGTTGTAAAAATGAGGAAAACTTGTTGCGAGTTCCTAAATGACAATTTACACAATTAAAACATCTTTAAAAATATGTACGAGTAAAATGAGTAATGTTGGTGCAATCTTACATTAAAATCCTTAAAACTTTTTTTTTTTAAGTAGCCAACCTGTCCTTATTTACTTGAATGGTAAGAAAGTCTATGGCTAAAATTATGGCATTGAGGTACAAGATCAAAATGAATGAATATGGTTAAATGCAACTCAAATTGAAGTCGTAGAATGGTTACAATGAACCTTAAGTGGCTTAATCATTTAAATGATGATGATACTTGTTGTTTTAAGGGGCCTAACATCAAAGGTCATCGGCCTGCTTAATCATTTAAAGAAGACATTAAATATTCTTGTAGAAAGCTTATAATATTATCATAGAGTATACAGCTGTGTGACTGATGGAGTTGTTCCTGTTGTTATTAAACCTGTATTTGTAAAGCGAGTCCACAGTCTTCTTATTTTTGTTGAAAAAATGATAAAAGGTTCACGGCTGAGTGTTGTCGTGTGTGTCTTTAACACGTTGGGTGCCACGTGAGTTGGCATGACGCCATATGGCAGCACAGATGAGTTTCGGGTAATGCGCTGTAGAAAATCAGCTGTGACATCTATCCGCGTAAAATTGGTACTACGTGAAGTGCAAACTACAGGGTCTATTCCAGCTATGTATTGCTACTATGTGCCACCATATGGCGCCACAGTATTCTTCCAAAAACACTGAGTGGCCAGTGATCATTCTCACAAGTGAAAGAGCTCCAGGCCTTGTTTTTTCCTTGTTTAGGTGCGAATTATCATTCGGTTTTTATAGCTGTGCAAAAATATAAAGAAATGGCAGATATCGGTAATATTCTTGGTAGAAATGGTGACTTACCAAGAAGAGAATTAGCAAATTGGATATTTGTGAATTACTTATGGATTGTGATGGAGAGAAAGATGTAAGTGTTAATGACAGTGAATATAATGCTAGTGACGATGAGTGCACTGACATCATGATGGAGGTATCGAGTGATGTTGAAGACAGTGGCGATACTGATAGTGACATTATAGGTGGGGACGATGCTGGTGAAAATGGTGTACACAATCATGTGAACAATGATGACTGAGATCCTTGTGTAGGGACACAGAAAGGTTTTCTGTTTACAAGCCAGGAGCATCTAAATCTTCAAATTGATAATTATTCAGCCACAGGAGCATGCGCATCAGGAATTTTGAATCGGTCTGCAAGTAACCCTAAAAACATAAAGAGCAGACCGATGGCCACATGACTCTTTTAGGCGCCTTCTACGACAGGCAGGAATTACGTGTGGATGTATTCAACCCTTCCCATCCACAGGTGGTTCAACGGATGGTACCAAACCACAATCCGCGTCCTGGTCGCCCCTTTTCAGTTGCCTCTTACGAATGGCAGAGAATATAGGGGGTGTATTGTTCATCTGCGTCCCCCACCCACAGGGGGTAAAAATATGAAATGTAATATAAGGACTTGTTTTGCGTTTCAGCAGGTTTTCATAAATATTGTGTTAGTTTGAATACCAGTGGAATACTATTGAAATTCATGCCTGGCACCAGTGGAACAGTGTGCTACAATCGGCTTGGCACTCAACGTGTTAATAGCTGATGCGACTGTTTCCTCGTTGTGCTAATAGTCAAATGGGAACGCTCATGCTTGATGCTGGCTATTGCTTGAATGTTGAGAACGACTATTGATGGATGTCTGGTGAAGAATCTGTAATGAGAGGAGGGTAAAAGACATTGAGTCTAAAGAACAGACGGCTATATTTGGCAAGAAACGCTGTGTACACATTTACTTACCTTCTCGATTTTTGTGGTATGAACTAGTTACCTTTGCAGCATCAGAACAAGTGACACTTGCATTTCTTGTATTGTATCTGTGTGGAATTGAGGGAGGAGGAGGGGGGGGGGTGCAGGACAGGAGATGGGCGGAGCGTTAAGCTTACGCACTGTTGGCTGTGGAAGGTTAGTAGGGGCGGACACGGAGGGAGTTACCTTCATGGAATGGTAGGAGCTTTTGTGAATGTTATTTTAAAATTTTTAAGAATTTTATTTTGATTTAAATTTAGTGATTGTAACAAGTTGAGTAAAATCTCGTATAAGGGATTTTTTACTTCTAGAAAAGTCATTAGATAATGTTGATTGGACCAAGCTATTTGAGATTCTGAAGGTGATTGGGATCAGATACCGAGAACGAAGAATTATCTACAATCTGTATAAAAATCAGTCTGCAGTGATAAGAATCGAGGGCTTTGAAAAAGAAGCAGCAATCCAGAAAGGAGTGAGGCAAGGCTGCAGTCTGTCCCCCCTCCTTTTCAATGTTTACATAGAACAAGCAGTAAAGGAAATCAAGGAGGAATTTGGAAAGGGAATCACAATCCAATGAGAGGAAATCAAAACCTTGAGATTTGCTGATTATATTCTTATTTTATCTGAGACTGCAGAGGATCTCGAGAAGCTGCTGAACGGTATGGACGAAGCCTTGGGTAAGGAGTACAAGATGAAAATAAATAAGTCGAAAACAAAAAAAATGGCGTGCAGTCGAATGAAGGCAGGTGATGCAGGAAATATTAGATTAGGAAAGGAAGTGGGTGAATATCGTTACTTGGGTAGTAAAATAACTAACGATGGCAGAAGTAAGGAGGACATAAGTTGCAGACTAGCACAAGCAAGGAAGAGCTTTCTTAAGAAAAGAAATTTGCTCACTTCAAACATTGATATAGGAATTAGTATTCTTCTCGCCTAAGGGTTTTGCTTCGAATTCTGGAATAAAGTTCTTTGAAATGCTGATCCAAGAATTCTATTTTGTCAGCGTAAGCTTCAGTTCTGGAATCCTAAGTGACCGGTTTTCATTCTACCTCAAAAATGGTCTTCAGTATTTATTTGACTTTCAAATAATTTTTCCATCTCCTTCATTTGCTGTTGTAGTTTATTTGATGCCTCCATGTTCAATAAATACACTATCACAATAAAATATTCACTCTACCACAGAACGAGACCAAACAAGGTAATGAAGAAAAATAATGGTTAGGTGGATCGCTGACTCAATTGCGTTCCATCTTCAGCATTACGTCAAGGTGGTGTGAGAACACGAACTTGAGTGACATTTCCATATGCGCGGGGAGGTTCATCGGGCGACAAGTTGCACCACTAGTCGCCCACGGCTAATAGCGGCCTAACATTGCTCCAACATTACTCATTTTACTCGTACATATTTTTAAACAAGTTTTAATTGTGTAAATTGTCATTTAGGAACTCACAACAAGTTTTCCTCATTTTTACAACACATGTTTCTCTACGTAACATTTTGACTAGAGTAATCAGGATCCTGATAATTATCTTTTAAGCATGAGATTACGGCTGATGATGCCCATACAATGGGCAAAATATGTCCTGTTAAATTAGTATGACAAGATGTAAATCTTAATTTTTAAGAACCCAATGTGTATTGAATAGATGGATCTCAATAAACTTTTGTATCACTTGTTGAATTAACAGATAGATCTTACAGCGACGATGGGATAGGAAAGGCCTAGGAGTGTGAAGGAAGCAGCTGTGGCATTAAGGTACAGCCCCAGCATTTGCCTGGTGTGAAAACGGGAAACCACGGAAAACCACCTTCAGGGCTGCCAACAGTGGGGTTCTGATTGATGCTTGTTGTTTTAAGGGGCCTAACATCGAAGGTCATCGGCCCAACAGTGGGGTTCGAACCCACTATCTTCCGGATGCAAGCTCACAGCTGTGCACCTCTAACTGCACGGCCAACTTGCCCGGTAAAGTTTATTCCATCGTGGTCAGTGGATCTAGATTTTATTTCAGTGAAGACGCTCCTAATATCACGTGGGGTCAAGTAAGAGAATGAGAACTGCTCTCCATTATGACTTATTTTTGAGGATGTTCTGTCAAAAACTGTTGCCCGAGTCTGTTCATCCATTGTAATGGTTTATGAGCTAAAATATGAGTTCAGGCCATCTAACGGTACATTGCAGTTATTGTCATTTGTCTTGTTTGTTCTTAAACCCATTCTGTGAAGGGATTTTGAAACCTGAATAGAACTGTAAGTATTCACAATGTTGCAAGAGTGGTGTATTTTAGTGTTTGCAATTAACTGTACTGTTTTGGGCCATTTTTTTTTACAATTTACTTTATGTCACACCAACACAGATAGGTCTTATGATGATGATGACAAAAGGAAAGGGCAAGGAGTGGGAAAGAAGAAGCCGTAGCCTTAAATAAGGTACAGCTCCCAGCATTTGCCTGGTGTGAAAATGGGAAAACACGGAAAGCCGACAGTGGGGTTTGAACCCACACTATTTCCCAAATGCAAGCTCACAGGTGCATGCCACTAACTGCATGGCCAACTCGTTCAGTGGTCTTTTTTTTGTATTTTGCAAAACTATCCGATAGGATATTTCATGTAATGTGTACAGATTGCTTCTCTGATTTCCATCTGGTCACATACTTCTTGGAAAAGCCATGGGTTTGAAGTTCGTTTTATCTTAGCAGTACAAAGAGGTGCATGTCTGCCATCTAAAGCCTGGAGAAGCTTGTTAGAGTGGTTTAGTTTATTGTCAATGTCATTTAAATATTAAATGTTGTGATTCCAGCCAGCCATGCTAGACCTCCAGAACAAAGAGAAGGAATACCTTTCAACTTCCTCTTTCCTGGGTTTTACCTTGGATAGTGAGCCAAGATTTTGTGCATTAATTAGTTATATTGGTGCATGTGCCTTGTCAATATTGTACCAAATCAATTGTGTAGTAAAAGATTTAAGATTTCATTAATTATAAATTCAAGAATAGATATTACATGTTTCGAGAATATACTGATCAGCTATACAGGTAAAAATCACATATTTGTGCAATGGCCTTACAGTAAATAACAGGAGGGGGTCTTAAAATTTAAAACTGTGAAGATGTACAATAATACAGATTAAAAGTTGGATCATAATGTCTTGGATCATGTTTCCAATCTTGTCCTGTTCATATAAAATCTACATTGTAATTTTGCCCTTCTGAGCAGTAGCATTTAAAAATTTAGCCTTCACTGGATGTGGGAGGAGCTTTCACTGAGCATTTAAAGGCCAGCATACCTGTGCACTGAACTGTTTTATGATATACCTTTGTTAATTTCCAACCAATTTTGATTATACTACATATAGTGTGTGTAGTCTCATCATTGAATTGAGGTAATGGATTCAAATTTGTCTGAAGATATGAATCAAATAAGGGGCATGACAATGATACAATTTTTCGAGAGTAAGACTTAAAATTTAGTTTGTTTACTATTCCCATCAACATGAAGAGGGCTAAGGTATCATACCATACATCCCACTTTCATTAACAGGAATCAATTCCCTTACCCTAGATCAAAATGGAAATAACATTCCTCGGGTCTTTATGGACCACTAAGTGTAATGATTTGTTTTCATTACACTCAGCAGGACAAGTACAAGTGAAAAAAAAAATGTTTGAAAGACTTTACTAGTTGCAGGGCATTTAGAGCTAAACTTTGGGGTGAAAAGACCTTACAAAATGTTTATTTCTTACATAATTATCCAATCAGCCCAATAAAAATTACATGCAGCATTACCACATCTAGCAAGAAGAGTGTCTGAAACAACAGTCTCTTCTGTATCATTTCAGCCTCATCACGGTCTAATTTAGCAATATCAGCACCACTGTCATCAGAATCATTGCTAAAGTTATAACTACTACCCTCAGAATCACTAAAACACAAATTTAATATGCCTTGTATAGCATCGCTAGAAAAATCATCCTTGTTTATCAACGCCATTGTGGGAAAAGTACACGAGCGAATAGTCGAATTTCACACATCGATAACGAGGTGAAAAATTGAAGGGGACACACATGCAAAATTGCACTTTATTTAAATAATTATTGTAACTCTCAGAGTTTTAACGATAATGTTATAGAATTTGATATGCATGGTTATCAGTGTCCTGGGCATATGAGTGTTAATTTTTGTGGTGATCACTTAAACGGTTCGAATGCTAGGAATATTTGAACTTTCTGAAACATGTACCCTTAAAATGTACCTTGTTTAGAAAACCATCAAATTCTAAGTCACCAAATTTGGCACGGAATATCTAAAGAATAATTTGAAGATATATGTGAAACGAATGTTTGATATCTTATTTACTTTTATTTTCTATAAAGTTCAAATTCTAAGCAATTCAAATTTGACGGACTAAATTTAGAAAAAAAGATAGTGACTTGTTGCCCTATAAAATCCAAAATATTTTCTTAATTTTTTTTTTCTTTTCCCAGGAAGTTATTTATAATTATGGTTTATAGAAGCATGCCAAGTTTCATCACTGTATCTTGAAAACTGTAGTAGGAATGGTACATTAAACTTACAAAACTGTAAGTTATGGAAAACTTGAATCAAAGATATGAGATTGTTTATGTTGTTTTACCATTCATCTACTGAATTAGTGCAGACCTTATCCATATTTCTCAGTTTCCTCTTCCTCCTCCAGCTGTTTCCTCTTTGAATTTTTCCTTTGATGAGCCTTAGTTTTCAATTTCATCATTGTGGATAGCAATTCGCCTGTCATCTATGTCCTTAATATTGACACTGTGAAAGCTCCTGGCTGCAATCCTAGTCTCTTCAAAGTCTTTATCCTCCCTACATTTCCATTGTTAAACACTAAACAAGCATCATATGCTGCTATTTTCACCACATTTGAAGAGACAAATACCGTTTTGGGATATCTCTTTCATATAAGGGAGTTGAAACTTTCGTTAGGATTCTGGGTTCTGCCATGCATACATTTCCGTAACAAATCTGGATTGGCCAGAACCCTAAAGAGGTAGGTTTTACTACATTCATGACAGCTTCAGGTAGATTATGCTTGTGGGAATAGGTAGTGCCAGCTTGCTCAGCTTGTTTGAATTTACAACATGAAATATTACATAGGTTATGAATAGGATTTTGGTCAGCTGACAGTTTGTGAAAATAAATGGCCCAAACAGCTCTTTGCATGTCCTTCACTCTTATAACCTTCCCATAATATACCTGCAAAGTATGTATTTCTTTATCAGTAAGCCTATTAGCACCCACCAGAGGCTTGCCATCTTCAAGTATTTGACCCCTGAGTCCCTTCTTCAATTTTAAAAGTCTTCCCCCATTCTCTTCTGAATATGTCCAACACATTCTAACTTTTCAATCTTACAATCTGGGCCACAAGGTTCACATTCTAAGACAGTTTTCAATGAACTGGAGTCACTATCACCAACATATTCACATACTTGACCCCATATTTTTCAACACTTCTTTGAAAAATAAGTTTCATCCCAGTTGGCTCCATTCCACCACTGGAACCTGAGTAATTTGCACAGCACACATTTTTATATGCACTTTGCCATTTCCTCTCTTCTTCTACACTGTCACATTTTTGCTAAGGGCACAAACACCACAGAACTTGCTCATCACTTGCAGATCAAGTATTTTGCCAGTGTGACTGATGAAACACCATAAAGTGATGTGTGTCCACACATCCATGTACCATCGCAAGAAACACACAAGTCAGTAACTGAAACATCAGATTCAGTTGCTTCCAGATCACTGTTTAGGTTCACAGTTTCCTGCACTGATGATGTCAGATTATCCTCACATTCTTTCTCAAGGGTACCCACGAGTTCTCTGTTTGTACGCGTGTACCTTGCAGCGTGGAGCCCCCATGAATCGATAAATATATGAAACGAAAGAATGAAGCTTTACCTAGATGGTTGTGAAGAGACTTCAGACAAAGTTTGAAGGAAACTCGCAAGATGGAACGACAATGCAGATGTGGCGCAATGCATGTCATACATGTCACTCCACAGCAGCAGACGGCTACTGCACGACATGTGCTACACGTCACTCCACGCTCTCCGGTTAATAATTCTGCAGTTACTGTGGTGCACTATCTTGGTTTGGCATTGAATGTGTCCTTCTTGTAGCGAAAACACACTTGTCCCAGATCTCTTATCTATGTCCTTAGATCTAATAAGCTGTAAAATAAGCTAATGTCAATACGTCCCCAACTGAAGACGAATAAAACCAGTCATGTTCTGTAAGAAGACTCTGTAAGAAGAAAATGTTTTGCGCACGGAGCCCCCGTTACACTTGACGTGTTGCAATCGCACCAATATATCATTTTTCATTCTTCTTACAGAATAGTTGGGAGTGTCTTTTTCATCATAGCCCTAATCCCTGTGTGTCTATCAGACAGAAAAAATTTTACTGGTATTTTTTGACCTTTTCAAAAGTACTGTTTCACAAACACCTGGGATGATTAGAGAAAAGTTTTAAGAACATATCTTAAGCATAAGCATATTATATTTTAATTTTACACACCTCAGCTGTTATTCTCAACAAATATTCACATTATCAAAATATTACAGATATAAAAATAATAGGAAATATGCTTACCTTCAAAATGAAACTAGGTGCCTAAAATACTATAAAACATTTTTTGGTGATTTTGTCAGCTTCCTCCTGCAACAGAAATCATCCATGCAAGAAATTAATTTACTAATGAAGTGACCATCAATTCAACATGCTGTATTTACTTGATTCTGAAGTGCATGTTTTTCAACCAAATTCAGTTTCATAAATAGTGAGTGTTTGCGAGTTCATTTTATGTAGGGTCCAATCTCAGGAATCACCCTACTATGCATTAGAATCAATGGAATATGTTTACCATCCTGTCATGCAATTAGTCACTGAGAGAAATAATAATAATAATAATAATAATAATAATAATAATAATAATAATAATAATAATAATAATAATAATAATAATAATAATAATAATAATAATTATTATTATTATTATTTATTTACAGAGTTTACGCCCACATTGGAGCACTTAAATCAGACTACAACAAATTTGTCTTCCTTTTCTTCTCCCAAAAAGTCTTGAGTCTGGTTGACCTGGCTGCCCTCTCCGCATCCGTTATAACATATTGTTTCCTCTGTACAGTGGTCAGAGGAAGCCTGATGCATTTATTCTTCAAAATACTTTTCTCGCCTCTGTTTTCTATGGTTTGCATGGTAATATTCAACTCCTCCAAATCACTTTGAACTTCTTTAAACCAATTGTTTTTTGATTTACTATTCCAAAAGTAATTAAATAATTGTTTTAAAACTCTGTTATCACTTAGTCGAAATATATGACAAAAAAAGGCAATTCTTCTTTTTCTCATCGTGTGTGTGATGGACTCACTTTCCCGATAGATAACCTCATTCGGCAACAATCTCCACTCACTGTCCATCCACCTGATCTTTCTTGTTTATGATCGCCCTGAGTATCCTTCGATCAACTCGTAAGCGTTCTGTTGTTGATCTAGTATCGAGTTTAAATAATGTTTCACAAGCATAAGTTGCTTCTGGTTTAATAACAGAGTTATAATGCCTAAATTTAGCATTAATCGAAAGACATTTCTTTTTGTATATAGGCCAAGTTATCCGTTGTGCCTGCTTCAGTTTATATATTCTGCTCTCTATTGATGGTTTTTCATTGCAATTCCAAGTGAGATTTTCACCCAAATATTTAAATGTACTTACAATTTCAATTCGTTTATTATTATTTAATAATAGCTCTGAATTTAAAGTTCTGAAAGTAGGCATTATTTTTGTTTTATCATACGAAATTTGCAATCCAACTTTTTTCGCTACATTTGCAAGTTCTTCCAATTGAACTTTAGCCTCTTCGAAACCATTTGCCAGTATCGCAAGATCGTCCACGAATGCCAAGCAATTTAGTTTGATATTTTTTCCAATTTTGACTTTTGGAGGACATACCTTAGTCCACTCTCGCATAACCTTTTCCAATACACAATTGAACAATAATGGCGAAAGTCCATCTCCCTGGCGGAGGTCTGTTGTAATTGCAAATGATTTAGATAACTCATTTCTGAATCTAACTTTAGATTGAGTATTCTTAAGAGTCAAACCAATCAGGCTAATAAGTTTGGAATGTAGACCAAATTCCTGAAGGACATTCAACAGTGATTCACGATGTATACTATCATACGCCTTTTGAAAATCAACAAACGTAATAACTAAATTTATGTTTCTAGATCTATGATGTTTCATAATCCATTTTAAACTGATGATTTGGTCAGGGGAGCTTCTTCCTGGACGAAATCCACCTTGATATTCCCCTAGTTCACAGTCAAGATGACCCTGTATTCTGTTATAGATAATCTTAGATAAAATCTTATATGTAATATCGAATAATGATACTCCCCAATAATTACTTGGATCAGATCTATCGCCTTTTTTATGCAATAGTTGAATTATTGCCATATTCCACTCTTCAGGCATTGTAGCAGTATTCCAAATATCTATAAGATGTTTATGTAGATTCTGAACAATTTGGTCATTAGCATTCTTCCATACCTCTGCGACGATTTGGTTCTCTTCTGGTGCTTTATAATTTTTAAGGGAATCAATTGCTGCTCGTACTTCATTATAAACGGGAGGTGTAACCTTTTCTAAAGGTATCCTATTTTTTGGATGTGTGTCATATTGCAGATATTCTGAAGGTTCCTCACTGTTAAGTACGTTCTCAAAGTATCTAGCTAAAATTTCCGCATTATCTTGATTAGTATGTGCCTGTTTTCCATTAGTATCTCTCATTAGGAGTGTTGGAGGAGTATAATTTGTTTGGTATTGCCGAAATGTTTTATAGTAATCTCTTGTCTTATGTTGAGTAAATGCTTCGTCAATAGAGTATAACATCTCCGTGTAATAATTTCTCTTAACCCTTCGGATGATTTTAGCCATATGTCGTCTAGCAGTAACAAGTTCTTCGCGTGACTGTTCTGTTTTCCGTTGTCGATCAATCAACCATGCCTTGTGTCAGTGTTGAATCGCTGTATCGCACTCCTCATTCCACCAAGCATGTTTTTTCCTCTTTTTAACGGGAGCATTTTCCTCAGCAATGGTTTTTAGCTTGTTAATTACCATTCCCAAATCATCACTTAGATAGGTTTATAGATTGTTCATAATATAATTTATTATTAATGAGATAGCTAGGGTCATATGTTTTCTTCCTATTACATTTGGAGAGAATGCGTTTCTTTTTTGGAGTTAATTTTATTTTAATTTTGGACAAATAATGATCTGAATCTATGTCCACTCCACGGAGGACCCTCACATTGTAAATTTCCTTATGATAGTTCTTATCCATAGCTACATGATCAATTTGGAACTCCCCTAATTTAACATTAGGGCACTTCCAAGTCATCAGTTTATGTGGTCGTCGTTTGAATCGTGTGGTTTCCAAAAGTAGCCCATGATCAATACAAAGATCGATCAATCTCTGACCATTCCTGTTAGTTAGATGATGAGCTGGCCACTTACCTACAACATTACGAAACTTTTTCTCACGGCCTATTTTAGCATTGAAATCACCAAGCATGATTTTAATATGGTTATCGGAAATGGATGATAATAGTTGGTCTAGTTCTTCCCAAAATTTGTCTGTGTCTTCCCTGTTGGTCCTGTTTCTTTCATTCGTTGGAGCATGGACGTTTATCAACGTGTACGCTTTATTCTCTACTTTGATTGTCATCAATGCCGTTCCGGGGGAGGTGGAAGAAAAATCTTCAATGGAATCTAAGATACTAGTATGAACCAAAAAGCCGACTCCAAACTTAGGAACACTCTTTAGTACTCTTTCACCTGGGGGACCCTTGTATAGGCGATATCCCCCTGACTCAAGGGGGTCTTGATCCGTATTATGCAATTCTTGAAGAGCAGTTATCAGTATCTTATGTTGATCTAAGACGTGTGTGAGAAGTTTTAATTTTCCCACTTTCATTAATGAATTTATGTTCACTGTAGCAAAATATGAGAACTGTCCTGATTTATTAAATTTAAGTTTCCTCTTGATCGGATGGGTCTGCATGTTGTTTAATGGGTTGCAGGCGCTCCGACTCGCCTTGGTCTTCCATGTGACACCCCACCGTATCCGAATGGTGTCTTTGTTTGGATCTGATGATCGTGTGTATCCAAACCGGTGGATATTTCATTAGAAGACTACTCATAATAGGCTGATTGTCTGATCAATGATCAATACATTTCTCACCGAAATCAGGGCTTACAATGCCAGATGTGATCTGGCAAGGTGATGAAAATAATAATAATAATAATAATAATAATAATAATAATAATAATAATAATAATAATAATAATGTGTTAAAAAGTTTTATGATTTTGCACAATATGTCTCATGCTACCTGAAGCATGTTTACAGTATACACTGCAGGTCAATGTAGTGTATCAGTTTGACATCACTAAGGTTGGTGGTGTACAGAGAGGATGTATAGGACTGAGGTAAATATTGCTGTTTGAACTGTTCCATTGCTGAAAGGAGGATGACAAGTGGATGTCATTACTTGTGTTGGAGTGAGTCAGAATAATGTCTCCAGAGTTTGGAAAAGAGTTCAGGGAAAGACAAACAGTTGCTAATCGACAATGGATGCAAAACATGCAGATCCATGCAAAACAACTTACAGGGAGGCTCAGTATTTGCTTCTTTCACCACATCATAGGCCCAATGCTACAACCAATTCTTTCCACCAGGATCTCTGGAGGGCCACCGAAGTGAATTTGTCAGATCAGTGCAAAATTGGCTACACAATAGAGGGCTGATATTGACAAGACCTGTGTCAAAAGCTTCTCTTAAAATATACCATAGGGCAGATGATGTGAGGTGGGCAACAACTCATAGCCAATGGCATCAAGAACAGTAGAAGCATATGCTCTTTTCTGATGAGGCCACCATAAGCTTGCACCCATACAACAGGAGCATTACAGTTTGGAGATGATCCAATCTAGTGAGACGTGGAACGAGCCTTTTGGGGAGGGATCATTTTTGGTCAACAAACATTTCTAATTCCTATCCAGGGTAATGTGACTGTTCCGGTATACAAGAGACACATTCCTACAACCTGTAGTTTCCAGGATTTGTCGTCACTTTGGGTGAGCAATTTCCCACAATCTTCATCTTCCTGCTAACATTCCACTACTGGCCAAAACTACTATCCAAGAGTGGATAATGTGCCCCAAAATATGTTGGGTATGCCTCAGGACTTGAGGTGGATAAACATGGTATTGTTCTACTATACAAAGAACAATAATTTTGTGTTCAAAATCCCAATTAACAACTTTGTGCTTTCGTTGCATAGCTGACTCCATGTTGATTTTCTTTGTATATAGCAGGCATGTCAAAGGTGGTGGTGGTGGTTTTTGTTTTAAGAGGAAGTACAATGAGGTAATCATCCTCTCTGAACAAATAAGTGGAAGAGAATTTTAAAATATAAAAAACGAAATTATTTATTCAATAAAGTAATTTGGAAACGCAGTACAAAATAAAACAAAAAACAATATTATAGAATTAGGCCGAAAGGATTACTAACGTATCAAAAGGGAACGTACGTTCCCTGAGTAACAGTACACTTGTAATTTATATACCCTTGATAAGTCCACTGTCGCACATAAAGCGGATGACGAGATCAGCAGTAGTCGCGTCATCGGCTAGTATGCGTTCAAGTGTTTCCTGTAGGCCGAGGCTCCGTCTTAGGCCAGAGAGAAAGGCGCACTCTGTGAGGATGTGGGCCACGGTGAAGTCGGCACCATAAGAACACACTGGGGGGGGGGGGTCTTCCCTCTTTACGAGATAAGAGTGCGTGGATCGTAAATGACCTATCCTCAGCCTGCATAGTACTATGGCCTCTCCCCGTAAAGGTCGGAAAGAGGACCGCCACACGGTAGTTGTCTTCTTAATTGCTCTCAGCTTGTTAGGAGTTCGGATATCTAGCCACTCCGATTCCCAGGACGCCAAGATAGTTCGACGTAGCTGAGAACAAATATCCTTAGCAGGTACATTGACTGGTCTTGGAGGTAAAAGTACAGCTTCCTTTGCAGCTTTATCCGCAAGTTCGTTTCCCGCAATCCCAACGTGGCTTGGAAGCCACGCGAAAGTGATTCTGGTGCCAGCATCCCATAACCTGGCTAGAAGGTCATGTATCTGTCGCACCAGTGGGTGTTGCGAGAAACAGGTTTCAATAGACTGCAGAGAGCTTAACGAATCGGTACACAACAGAAAGTGGCTTCTTTCGTCACGCAGTGCAAACTGCAGAGCCTCTAAGATGGCGTAAAGCTCTGCAGTATACACGCTACATACTTTCGGGAGTGAGATCTTCATGGTCATATCATCAATGACGAAAGAGCAACCAACATTATCTCCGATTTTTTAACCAACCGTGAAGATAAATCTCGCAGCCGGATATTGGTGAACAAAGTCCTGGAAATACCTTCGATAAACGGAGGAATCCGTGTTCACCTTGGGTCCACGTAGCAGATCTAGACGTATATCCGGTCGCGGAACCAACCACGGAGGTACCTCGCTAAGAGTTCTTTCAAAACAACCACCGATATCAATATTCAAATCATGATACAAGCTATCAATCCGAAACCCAACCGGCCGTGTAGTATTCGGCCAGTCCTGGTACCGCTGGTGGTATTGAGTACGATAGCTGCATTGATAGCTTGGATGTAGCGGCATTTCACGAATTTTGGCAGCGTACGTGACGAGTAACTGCTGCCTCCTTATCCGTAAAGGTGGAACTCCCGCTTCAGCGAGTAGGCTGGGAATGGGGCTAGTATGGAAAGCACCCGTTGCCAGCCTTATTCCACTATGGTGAATACTGTCTAAAAGGCTCAGCATAGATTTTGATGCTGAGCCATAAGCCACACTTCCATAGTCAATCCGGGAGAGGACCGTAGCCGTGTAAAATCGCAGCAGTACCGCTCGGTCAGCCCCCCACGAAGTGCCGCTGAGAAACTTAAGCATGTTAAGTCTCTTCATGCAGGCAACCTTCAACTGACGGATGTGGGGCTGCCACGTAAGTCTCTTATCAAAATGGAGACCCAGGAATCCGCAGGTGTCAACCACTGGTAAGACACTGTTTCGCAAGCGGAGCTCTGGTTTGGGATGCACAGGCCGACGTCGACAGAAGTGTACAACAGAGGTTTTCGCTGCTGAAAATCGAAAACCGTGTTGCAGGGCCCATCTGTCGACTCGGTTAATAGCTTGCTGTAGCTGTCTCTCAGCAAATGCCACCCTTCCGGAGCTGTAATGTAGAGCTAAGTCGTCTATATACAGTGAAGGAACGACTGCGGGCCCAGCAGCGGCAACTATGCCGTTGATGGCGATTGCGAACAGCATGGCACTCAGTACCGATCCCTGAGGTACTCCATTTTCTTAAACGTAATATTGAGAAAATGCATTCCTTACTCGGACTCGAAAGAGACGGAGGGACATGAGGTTCTCAAAAAACGTTGGCAAAATTCCCCAAAATCCCCACTGGTGTAGTGTGGAGAGAATACCATATCGCCAGGTAGTGTCGTAAGCTTTCTCCAGGTCAAAAAACACGGCGACCAGGTGTTCCTTCCGGAGAAAGGCTTCCTGAATGGCGCTCTCCAGTCTGACTAGATGATCAGTGGCAGACCGATGAGAGCGAAAACCACATTGGTAGTTAGACAAGAGACCCTCCTTTTCCATGGCCCACACAAGACGCCGGTTAACCATCCTTTCAAATAGCTTACAGAGGCCATTTGTAAGGCATATTGGCCTATAACTATCCAGAAGTTTTGGATCTTTACCTGGCTTGGGAATAGATATCACAATTCCCTCACACCATATTCTATTGAATAGGGTGAGGATATCCTTGAGACATCTGCCACCACTCAAATGCTTAAGCATTTGATTATGGATTTTGTCCGGACCAGGAGCAGTATCTCTGCATAGCGCGAGTGCACTTCGCAACTCCCACTCCATGAAGGGTACGTTGTAGGGATGCGAAGCACTAGAGGCAAAAGAGAGATGGTGTGCCTCTGCTTCGCGCTTAATTGGGAGAAATGCAGGGTCGTATCTCCTAGAGCTGGACGTATCTGCGAAATGTGACGCGATGTGGTCGGCAATGACTGCAGGAATCGTAACTATATCTCCATTAATGGAGATTCCGGGTACTGAAGGCACATTCTGTACTCCGACAATACGGCGGAGTTTTGTCCACACTTGTGATGACGGAGTTTGTGCCGTGATGGATGACACATACTTTTCCCACGTAGATTTCTTACTTTCTCGAATCAAAAAACGGGCCTTCGCACGCAGACGCTTAAATGTGATATGATTGGCCATCGTAGGATTCCGACGATAATGCTTAAAAGCCCGTCGGCGATCACGTATGGCTGCTGCAATTTCGTCCGTCCACCATGTGACCTGTTTCCGGCGACGAGTACCGCATGAGGAAGGAATTGTTTCCTCTGCAGCAGCCAAAATTCCAGTAGTAATGGAAGAAACGTGGTCATCAACAGACTCCAACATATCATCAGCCATCACTGCACATTTTGTAAATTCTGGCCAGTTTGCCCGCCGAAGTAACCTGAGCTTGGGTACTTCGGACTGTCTTTGATTCAAGAGAGACAGAATTATCGGAAAGTGGTCACTATCACAGAGGTCGTCGTGTACTTGCCACTGTAGCAGGGGAACTAGCGCACGGCTGCACAGAGTGACATCCAGGTGTGAGAATGTGCCATGTGCGCTGCTGAAATGTGTCGGTTCCCCTGTATTAAGCACGCAAAGATCGAATAGGTTGATCATTCGCTCGAGCATCCTCCCCCTAGAACAGGAGGACGGAGAACCCCATAGTATGTTACGGGCGTTCACGTCTCCCAACATGAGGAAAGGAGGAGGCAGCTGACTGATCAAATCTTGTAGTGCACAGATGTCACGGTTATAATCCGGTGGAAAGTACACGTTGCAAACCGTTGTCATTACTGGCAATGGAGTGCGAACTGCAACTGCATCTAGCTGAGTACGGAGCGGTACTTCTTCGCTGAAGATGTCGAAGCGAACTAGGGTACAAACGCCCCCAGTTGCCGCGCCATCCACAGCTAATCTGTCTTTAGAATAAAGACGATACCCTCTCATAGTCGTGTGGTGTCCAGATCTCATACGAGATTCCTGTAGACAGACTATGGAGGCCGTGCAGATGGATATCAATTGACGTAACTCAGCTAGGCGACAGTGACAACTACTGCAGTTCCACTGCAATAGTGACATTGTGTGGATAGGTAAAGCCTCGAATTCAGAGAAATTTCTTGCCCTTCGTTCGGTCTATTACCTGCCAGGTTCCGCAGTCTTTGTCGGTATCTTTATTGTCACAATCACCATCAACGACAATGAGTGGTTCAGTCTCCATTGTCTCCTCAGAAGGAGGAGGCACGGTGACTGGACCCTCTGCGGACGGTGATCTCACTGTTCGGGAACAGTGGGCCTTCTTCCTGGGAAACGTAGGTTCTCCAGAAAGTGAACGAACAAGAGGGCGTCGGGGCCTCTCGCTCTTGCCCACCGTTTCTCTCTTTTTTTGGAGGAGAGCCTGCAGATGGCTTGCCGGATTTCTTCGGGGATCCAATGGACCCCGACTGAGTTGGAGAAGGCTTCTTCTCCAATTTCTTAAGGGAGCTCTGTGGCTTCCCTTTCTCCTCCTTTGTAATCTGGGCATTGGAAGAAGGGCTGGAATTTCCAGCCCTATTTGGGGAAGTCTTACCCCCCGCCCTGTTGGGGGAGGACTTCCCAGCCGAGCGTTCCTGGGAAACAGCCTTCCCAGGCAACGTCGGCAATAACGCACTTTTCGTTCCTTCAGCTCTTAAAACTCCAGTTTCCTTAGCGATTTTCTTTTGTTGCTGGCTTTGACTTATTGATGCGTTTTCAATACTGCTGTTCTGTACAAAACTCTGTGGAGTGATCCGCACGTTTGCGACCTTTTCAGCAAAGGAGACGGAGAACTCCGGAGCAGCCATGGATTTGAACTTCCTCCGGGCGTCTGGATAAGTTAGCTTATCCAGAGTTTTTATCTCCTGGATCTTCTTCTCCTGCTTGAATGTGGGGCACTCCTTGGAGATAGGAGCATGCGCACCCGGGCAGTTGATGCACACAGGTGGTGGTGTACATTCAACCCCAGCATGCTCGCACTTCCCACACATTTTGCAGGTCGTCGAACCTGTACATCGCAATGAGGTGTGGCCAAACTTTTGACAGTTGTAGCACCTCATTGATGCCAGAATATATGGACGAACAGTCAAGCGATTGCCCCTTTTATCCGTTCAGGTATGGTCTCGGCGTTGAAGGTAAGGATGAAAGCACCCGTATCGAGCAGCTTATCACCCACACGCCTCTTCAACCTCTTCACGTCGGTTACACCCCGACATGCTAGGTACCGGATCATCGTATCATCGGAAGACTTAACCAAATCCCTGCGGAATATAACTCCCTTGCAGGAGTAAAGGGTTTGGTGCTTCTCGATTTTCACCTCTACCTTTCCGAATAACTTGGCTTTAAGTAGCCGTCTGGAGTGTTCAGCCGTAGATGTTTTGATAAGTACGGATCCATCGCGGAGCTTGCGCATCTCGTCGACTTCACCAGCAACAATTTCTTGGATGGAATTGCTGATCATGAAAGGACATTCATCAAGAAAACTCTTACCATCGACCCTGGAAGCAACCAGGAATCGAGGAAGACGTTCGTCACTTACATAATCCACTGGAACTGGAGTATACTGCTTGCGTTTCTTGCCTATTTTTGACACCGTTTTTTGAAGGGTGCCACCCTTTGAATTTGTTGAAAGAGAAGAGAGAGGTTCCGTTTCTTGGTCCCACGAGTACTCACGGAAATATGATGTCGACCTCCGGCAGAGCCAAGGCTATATACTCCAGAGGGTGCCCGGTATCTGGAGGGGGTCGCTAGGAACTACTCACCCAGTAGCCATGCATCACCTCGCCACGACCCGAAACTTGTGATTGGGGGAGGATAAAACCTCCGTTCTAACCTAATCTACCCGAGGCAGAGAGGGTGGCCAGACAGGAATAGGAATGAAATTAAAGAAGGTGAGAATAGAAGGGTAGAAATAGTGATGAAGAATAAAGAGCACAGACACCTCTCAAGCAACTCGGGGGACACCTTGTTAGTCTGGCCCTACACCGAGGCCAATCCAGCATGGGAACCCTGAGCTGGCACAGCCCTCGGGATCAACAAGCACACAAGCCCCCACACCGACGTCAAGGTCATGGTGTCCCTAGAGGGGGCAGGCATGTCAAAGTCATGAGCTGATTGACAATCCTGCATGCATGAGAAACAGCTGTCGCGAGCACTAACCCAAGACGTTATGATATAGAGCAAGCCTTGAAGGGTGTACATTTCACGTACACAACTATGGTACTCTGTACAATACATGTCCGGCTCAATGGCTAAATGGTTAGCGTGCTGGCCTTTGGTCAGAGGGGTCCCGGGTTCGACTCCCGCCAGGGTCAGGAACTTTAAACATCATTGGTTAATTTTGCTGGCACGGGGCCTGGGTGTATGTGTCGTCTTCATCATTTCATTCTTATCGCAATGTGCAGCTTGCCTACGGTCGTCAAATAAAAAAGATCTGCACTTGGCGAGCTGAACATGTCCTCCGACACTCACGGCGCTAAAAGCCATACGCCATTTCATTTTTCATTTTGTACAATACATGTATATATTATTTCATATAGGGACATACATAATTCAATGTGTTCAATTATGGCATTTGCATAAAATGCGTGAAATAATATGCTTAGTAATCACTGTGTACCAGGAAAAAAAAAAAAAATTTAAAGACTGTCATTAGCAATGAAGTACAAAGTAAGACACATCTATTATTATTACTATTACTACTACTACTACTACTACTACTACTACTACTACTACTGACAAAAGGGCAGTAGAGGGGAAGAGCCAGCATGGCCTAGGCAACTGGAGAAACGACCACACATAAACTTTAAATTTTGAATGTTATTCCTAAATGATCTTTTATTCTCTTTCTTTCCTGTATCATTTCTCAAAACAATAGCCTATA
Source organism: Anabrus simplex (assembly GCF_040414725.1). Lineage (NCBI taxonomy): Eukaryota > Metazoa > Arthropoda > Insecta > Orthoptera > Tettigoniidae > Anabrus > Anabrus simplex. The sequence continues at coordinate 249,372,816 of NC_090268.1, forward strand.
CACATCTTTGGTATATAGCACCAGGAAGAAGCGTGAGCTTCCAATAATAAATATTACACATCCACAACCTTAAACTTAAATGACCTTATGGGCCTAGAACCCACATCAAGGTATCCCTTAATACACTTAAAAATTTACCAGCTTTTACAAAAATTGACACTTGCTGCCCTAAATTCAAAGGGAAGCAACAACACAAAGCAGTAGCTCATCCTACAAGGCCAAGAATTACTTGAATAGAAATTAAGAGAAAAGGCCAAAGACAAATTAGAAAGAGATGCCGAGATCATTCAATTTTTTTTAAAAGCTGTTTTACATCGTACCGACACAAGAGACCATTCAAGCAATCCCATGACATGCCTATGATAAAACCTAATGGGGCAGATGACTCTGTGACTCAAAGAATAAGCCATACTACATTTGTGACTAAGACAGGAAAGAAAATTAAAGACCACAAGAAGGAGAAAGCTTAGTCACAAAAATGCAAAGTGAACCAGGGAAATGAGGGTCCACACTCGTACATTTTGTAGCAAGAAAGCCAAGAAACCTACATTTTACAAAATAAAGTTCAATTAAAGGAAAACTATATTAAAATAAGGTAAACGCAGCTTGACCCTAACCATTACATGCTAGAGGAGAACGCTGGTATCTTTCTGTCGCCCCACGTAAGTTCACATTACAGAGAAAGTTCGTTAACTGCTTACAATAGATTGCACCTCAGTTTGCATGTAGAACCTCACACTTTGTCAGATCAAGATAAATAATTAAGGTCCAGTTTGCTTGTATTTATACAGGCAAACTGGGCAATCATTGGTCGATTTAATTTAGAATCACAGTAGTGGCAACCTAGAAAGAGAAGAAATGTTCTAGCTTGTGCCAACCCCTAATAAGTACCATACTCCACTAAACAGAATTCATACCAAGTCCTTAGGTGGCACTCCAAACCAAGAAACTTGAAAATCGTGTATTTTCATTAAGAACATTCTGTCTCCACGAGACTTCACTGCCCTCAGACGTTTAAGATGTTACCTACCACTGGGGAGATGCCTTACTGATGGTACAATTATTCTGAACAATTATGAAGCAGAATAATGCCAAATACCATGCCGCTACTATATTGCTTCAGTAGCAAAACTTCATGTTTTTATAAATTTACACAAAGTAAAACAGGCTTCGATAAAAGTAGCAAACCTGTTGATACAAAAGTTCACTCATACATACATACATACATACATACATACATACATACATACATACATACATACATACATACATACATACATTACATACATACATACATACATACATTCATTAACAAATTACAGTGTCAATCCTTATCCCACAGCTTATGTAGCTGTATGTTTCAACCATTACTTGTAGACCAAAACAGGTAATTAGAACCTGTCATCGGTAGGTGTGCACAGACCCGAATCAGCAATGTGCGAAAGTACAAGCCGACTGAGGAGAAGAAAAACAAAAAGCATACACACAGCAAAAGAAAAGTACACCATTATTTTCATGTTAGAAACATCTATTTTACTTTTACTTTTTATTCTTCCTCAAATCTTTAAGGTTGCCAAACTGATAAAGAATATCATAAATATAAATTCAGTAATTTAAGTAGAATTTATGAGAAAATCTTTTTCATAAGTAAGAAGTAACAGACATGAAAGTAGCAAGAATGATTGCTGATACAAACAGGTGGGAACAATGGCAGGAGGGTACTCGGAATGAGGAGATAAAGGGTAAGTTAGGAATGAACTCCATGGATGAAGCTGTTGTGGGTTCGGATCCCACTGGTGTCTGGTTGGCCATTTTTGTTCTGTAATTAACATCTCTTCAACACGTACTAAATGTACGTAACACAACCCAATAGGTTGAAAGTCGGTTTTGATTACAATGCGGTCATGAAAATTCAATATTCATTGACTTGGCCCTCAACGGGCAACTTAAACGCACTCTACAGTGTGATGGTAGTAGTACCAGACCTGTAGCTTAGATCCCTTCGAACAGAACAAAGATGGCCTAGGCCACCATAGCTCAATTGGTAGAGCAACCGACGCAAAATCGGGAGGTTGTGTGTTTGGATCCCACTGGTGTCTGGTTGGCCATTTTTGTTCTGTACTTAACATCTTTTCAACACATACTAAATGTACGTAACACGACCTAATAGACTGAAAGTCGGTTTCAATGTTGTAGTTGCGTGCAAACACAAGTTGGTTCAAAATCACTAGTGGGCTGAGACAGGGAAGTGTTCTATCGCCAATCCTGTTTACAATAGTAATGGATGACATCATGAGAACAACAAAAGCTACGTATGGTGGAAGAGAAATGAACATCATGTTTATGCGGATGATATTGTGATTTGGGGAGAAGAGGACATGAGGGTTCAAGAACAGTTGGATGTGGTGAATGGGAAGATCGAAGATTGTGGATTGAAAATAAGTGTAGAAAAGAGTAAAACTCTTGTTATGACTAGAGGGGAGAAAGAAGGCAAAGGTCAGATTAGACTTACAGACAAGCCCCTGAAAGTAGTGGAGACGTTCAAATTCCTGGGGAGCGAATAAGTAGAGAATGCTCGACTGGATGTTGAGATTAGTAAGAGGATTCAAGCTGGAAGCTGTTTCTATCATAGTGTAAGGGACATGTTATGGGACAAAGATGTGCCAATGGAAACAAAGGAAACTATTTACAAGATGTATTACGTACCCATAACCACTTACAGAGCAGAAACTTGGACAATGACAAAGAAGGATGAGAGTCGAATACAGGCAGCCAAAATGAAGTTCTTGAGGAGTATGATACAGAAGAGTAGAAGAGACAAAATAAGGAATGAGAAAATCTGGGAAGAAATTGGAGTGGAAAAAATGAATGATAGAATAGAGAAGAACCGACTAAGATGGTTTGGGCACATAAAGTAAATGAGTGATGAAAGAATGCCAAAAAGGGCGATGGAAATGTACATGCAAGGAAGAAGAGGCCGTGGACGACCACGACTGAGATGGAAGGACACAATCCAATGCAGTATTATAGAAAGAAAGCTGGACTGGGGCACAGTGTTGGAGTAGGAGTGGTGGAAAGACCAAAGAAAGGTGAAAGGAATCATATTTACCCCTACCCGGCTACAGTTGGATAAAGGGGGATGATGATGATGAACAACACAAGTTACAGAGAATACAATTTCTGATCATTTATGTTTTATTCAGATTTACCGTACGGACTATGATAAGAGAACAATAATAATCAAATAAGTACTTCAGATATGGTACTATATCCCAACCCATTGTCTTTAGTATATCCCCCGTAACCTTATCAATTCCAGCTGCTTTTCTAGTTTTCAACTTTTGTATCTTACTGTAAATGTCATTGCTGTCATAGGTAAATTTTTATACTTCTTTAGTATTTGTCACCTCCTCTATCTGGACATTATCCTTGTAACCAACAATCTTTACATACTGCTGACTGAATACTTCTGCCTTTTGAAGATCCTCGCACACACACTCCCCTTGTTCATTAAAATCAGGACTATTAGGCAGTACCATATGGCTGATAAAACAGGCATGAGAGAGTTTTTAATAAGTAACTATGATCGATGGAAAATGGTATATAAAGTAAACAGACTCTGGGATGGGTTTAAAGTAATTGTTGAGGAATGTGAAAATAGGTTTGTACCTTTAAAGGTGGTAAGGAATGGTAAAGATCCACTATAACAGAAGTAAAGAGACTAACAAGGAAACATTGGCAATGGTTAAGTCACCGATTGTGATGAAACTTGGAAAACACATTGAGGTACACGTAAAAATGATGTCGGCATCAATTTTGGGTGCTGACATTCATTAGGGCGTTAACTAAGGGGCCTAATAGTTGCAAAATTTCAAGTTCCGTGCGAACAGCGATGAATACCTGCTGGCCAATGCTTAGCCGGCACACTGTTTGCTTTATGCCACACCTCTGCACCTCCTCCCCATCACACCTCTGCCCCTGCTTCTGGTTCGCCACCACACGTTTCCCTTCTCCCCACGCCTGCCCATCTGCTTAGCTGTCTGAGAGAACCGATGCTACACTTTGCATACTCTGTCAGCCTTCCTCATGTCTCTCCTTTGTAATTTCCACATTGTATTAGTTTACATTTTCTGAAATGTTTATGAAAACGTTTGCACCGGGCGAGTTAGGCATGCAGTTAGAGGCGTGCGGCCGTGAGCTTGCATCCGGGAGATAGTGGGTTTGAATCCCACTGTCGGCAGCCCTGAAGAGGTTTTCTGTGGTTTCCCATTTTCACACCAGGCAAATGCTGGGGCTGTACCTTAATTAAGGCCACGGCCACTTCCTTCCAACTCCTAGGCCTTTCCTATCCTATCGTTGCCATCAGAACTATCTGTGTCGGTGCGATGTAAAGCAATTAGCAATAAAAAGTATGGTGCCTGTTGTTAATTGTGTTTTGTTTCGGTTTTCTTTTCACTCATTGAGTAGTTCTGTAGTTCTGTTTATGTCCCACAGGGATCACTGTTAGGGCCTCTTCTATTTGTTTTGTTCCTAAATGATATTACTACAGTCGTTCAGAGCAGTGAATGTCTCTTGTATGCTGATGACTTGAAACTATACAAAGTCATAGAAGAAGATAGTGATGGCGATTATCTACAAGAGGATCTGAAGCAAATATGCGAGTGGTGTGATAAGTGGTCCCTTAAAGCGAATAAATTCAAGTGTGGTGTCATGTCATTTACTCGGAAATTAATACCTGTATTTTACAGGTATAAAATCAGTGGAGAAAGTTTAATGATCTAGGTGTAATTCTTAGTAACAGGAATGGCTTATCCTTTGAGAAACAAATCAATGGTATTATACAGAAATCTTTCAGACTCCTGAGGTTTGTCAATAGGAATTGTAAAGATATATGCAGTAATATTGCATGTGTAAAAACTCTGTTCTGTTCCCTGGTGAGACCCTGTCTCGAGTATGGTTGTGAGGTGTGGCTCAGGTATCAGAAAGGCCACATACACCATCTCGAGGGAGTACAAATAAGGTTCATGAAGTGGATTAGTTTCGGACTCCTGGGCATGCTACTCTCTTCAAGCAGGTATGAAGAATTTGTAAACATTCTTGGAATGAATACGCTGGCAACGCGCCAAAAATGTGCGAATGCAATGTTAGTGTTTTTAAAGATAAAAATTTCATTGTTCCGTACTGAAAAGTATCACAGTTAAAATTGAAATAATAAATAAAGAGGTTCAACCTATTCAATACAAAAGAATAAGAAATGCAGTGATTACATTCTTATTTAATAATAAGTAGAAGTGGTACCGGTTTCGTCCCTAGTCCAGGTCATCGTCAGCCGATTAAAATATGAAAAACAATGCATAGGAAAAAGAAAATAATTTCTCTAATATCCTCTTTTGGGCCAGATATGTCGATGACACATTAGTAATTTTAAATGAAGAATCAACCAACGCAGCCTCTACACTTCTTCATCTCAACAACATAGACTTTAACATTAAATTCACCCTCGAATCAGAACACAACCAAACTCTTAATTTTCTAGACTTAACTATCACTAGACATCCTCCTTCTTTATCTTACAAAATATTCAGAAAACCAACCCAAACAGCAACCACAATACGACAAGATTCTTCGCACCCACAAGCACATAAACGCGCTACTTATAACAGCTTAATTTTTCATGCCTTTAACACCCCTATGTCTAAAAAAGATTTAAGTAATGAATTGAACACCATCCGTAACATCGCTAAATTCAATGGCTTTAACAACTCCTTCATAAAACGTATCATCAACAAATTCAAACACCGTCCTAAAACCACGTTATCTAAAGACATAACAAAACCAACTGCATTTTCCACATTCACTTTCACTCAAGATGCTTATTTCTTTTCCTGCCGCATTTTCCCACACCTGTGGGGTCGCGGGTGCGAACTGCGTCGCACATGTGGATTTGGCTCTGTTTTACGGCCGGATGCCGTTCCTGACGCAACAATCGATGGAGGGATGTAAGCACTATTGGGTGTTTCTGTGGTGGTTGGTAGTGTAGTATGTTGTCTGAATATGATGAGGAGAGTGTTGGGACAGACATATACACCCAGTCCCCGAGCCAGAAGAATTAATCAGAAGCGATTAAAATCCCCGACCCGGCCGGGAATCGAACCCGGGACCCTCCGAACCGAAGGCCAGTACGCTGACCATTCAGCCAACGAGTCGGACACTCAAGATGCTTATAAAATAAATAATATTTTTAAAAACACAACATGAAAATTTCTTTTAGAACAAACAATAGAAATTTTGATATTTTACACAACTCTAAATCACTAAATAAATCTAATGCTTTTTCTAAATCTGGAGTATACAGATTCAAATGTAACAAATGCAGCTCCTCCTACATCGGACAAACTGGCCGCAACTTCAATATCAGATACTCCGAACATATCAACGCCATTAAATACAACAGCTTCTCCGCCATAGGACAACACATACAAGACTCCAAGCATACTTTCACCAATATTGAAAAAGACATGAAAATACTTAAAATCATTAACAAAGGCCCCCTCTTAAACACTACTGAAAATTACTTTATTCACCTTGGCCAATACTTCAACCCTAATTTCAATTTAAACGACATTTCTGAAAAACCCAACATCCTTTTCGACTTCCTAATTCTTCTTCTCAAAAATTCTAAATTTCAAAACCCCAATTCTACTTTCTATGCCTTACAAAGTTCCTACCTACATTTTCTACCTCCAATAACCCATCCTCCTAACACACCCTAAACTACCCCTCCATCTCCCTATCTTATCCTTCCTCAACACCGTTCAATCTCTTTCATTCTTCTCTTATTCCACTATTTCAATTCCTCTATTAATTTATTCTATCTTTTCTTTTCACCTAAAAAAAAAAAAAAAAAAAAAAAGGCCACCTTCATTTCGCTTCTTCTCATTCAAATTTAACTCTTGCCTTGCGCCGACTTCAACTACTTCAATCACGACCTGAATTTTTTACATTTTAAAAAATAGCGCACTGTGCATATATGTTTTCATTTGTTTCCGGTATTGCGCTTTTTACTATATTTTTTTTCTCTTCACAATTGTTTTTTTCACGTCAACTGTTCCAAAAATTCTACAGGATCACAATTACTTATTCAATTATATTGAATTATATGTATCTATATTATACTTACACTAGCAAATGTACCCGTGCTTCGCATCGGTATTCTACATTGTATTCGAATATCGAAGTAAATACTGTACATACAGTAAATAAGATTGTTTTAAAATGGCATGTCTCTTAGCGTTATCCGAGAAACAGCATAGGGAGGTTCCCAATACGGTGTTTCCCACGTAAAGTGCTTGTTACAGATTTGTGATGATAACGGCAGGCTCACTTGCCTACTGCCATTCACAATTGAGTGTGGAAGTTTTCATTATAATTGCAGGCCCCATCGCCTACTGCACTGTCACAATCGATTTGGGAGTTTTCGTTACAATGGCAGGCCCCCCTTCCTATTTCCAGACAGATTACAGTTTTCATTAGAATGTTTGGTAACTTCCCTACTACCAGTCGAAATCGAGTTGTGCAGTTATAATTATAATGACAGGCCCCTTTTCCTACAGCCAGCCAGCTTACTACCAGTCATACCAAGTTGGTGAGTTTCCATCAAAATAGCAAGCCACTATGCCTAATACCAGTTACATTTTAGATGGATACATTTGTTTATAAGGGCGGGTACCCTTGCCTACAGCCAAACACAATCGGGTAGGGGACTTTTAAACAACAATGTATGCTCCCTTGCCTTCTGCAAGTCAAATCAAGAAGTGAATTATTCACTACAATGGTAGGCCTTCCTTACTAATGCCAGTTACACAGGTGTTGGAGAAGGATCCCATTTCTACTGCCAGTGAAAGTCGGTGTGGGGAGTACTGATTACAATAGCAGACACACCCTTTCTCGATCGCTACAACACGACATCAGTGAATATATATAGGTCGACACACGAAAGTATATGCATGCTTAAAATATTGCAGACCTTAATTTACAGATTGACTGCTGCAAAACGGTACGTCATATCGATAAAGGATTGTACCATAAGACGTCAGATTTAGCGGCCTAAATGGCTGGTCGTATGATATCTGATCTATTCATGGGTCAGACTGAGTTAGAAACGTTGAATAGGGTAAAATTTTTGTAAGATTATCTCACATTGCATTACTTTTCAGATAATTGTGTGACAACTACATACATAGCATTTGGCTCACATATGGCTACTGGGTGGGCCAATTTTCGTGTAGGGTTTGATGATTCTATCTTTCTTATAAGTGATTGAAAGTATGAATTATGCATGTGAAAAGTCCAAATTTACTTAACATCAAGAAATAGACAAAAATCAAACGTAAAAGGGATACAGATAACCAAAAGGTCATAAGACCAAGCTTGTAGATCACTCCAAATTGAACGGAGATTGTGCCTTCCCTTATGTAATAGTGTTGGCTACTGAATGCATGATTAGAAGCAGTGTATCGATTCATTCAAGTGTCCGAGTGAATCGATTCACAGGAACAGCGAGCTCACGGCACACGATTCAGCTTACTCCCAGCGGACAGTGCTGAGTGGCGCACTCACTGGACGTTGACGGGGAGCCGAGCTCCCGCTGCAGCGAGACAGTGAATCATGGCACATCGAAAGAATCGTGAATGAGCGCGGCTCAGTGAGACACATGATACACACGGGTCCTTATCGGCTCAATGGACACGCGGAGAGCCGAGCTTCCGCTGCAGCGAGACAGTGAATCATGGCACATCGAAAGAATCGCGAACGAGCATGGCTCAGTGAGACACATGATACACACGGCTCCTTATCGGCTCACTGGACATTCGGAGAGCCGAGCTTCCGCTGCAGCGAGACATACAGCGAGCCATGGCACACGGAAAGAATCGTGAACGAGTAGCTAGTAAGTAGGTAGGCTATTAGGTTATACTATTTATTAGTTTAATGAATCTTAGTATTATAACTTAGTTGACATTTAACACTTAAACTCGACTCTAGTCTGCCCTATGACTATGAGTTATGCTCATGACCACTCAAAAGTACCTGTTTTATATTGGGAAGAACGGCTCAGTATTTTCCCAGTTCATATGTCACATTGTTGCACAAGACTTCAATCATATGTGGACAGACACAATAACAGTATGTTGAATCAGAAAACCAGCGGGCTGCTGTACATCTCGGGTAGCCTATACAAAATATAACGATTTAAAAAATCCTCAGCTGATAGAAAAAAAACATATTTCCAAAAATGACTGAGCGAGTTGTCGTGCGGTTAATATCGCATGGCTATGTGCTTGCATTTGGGGGATGGTGGGTTCAAATCCCACCGTTGGCAGCCGTTAAGATGGTTTTCCGTAGTTTCCCCATTTTCACACCAGGAAATGCTGGGACTGTACCTTAATTCAGGCCATGGCTGCTACCTTCCTAATCCTAACCTTTCCCACCCTGCGTCGCCGGAAACCTTCGATGTATTAGAGTAACTAGCATTTTTTCTAAGAAAGGAGTTCATAGTATGAAGACCAGATGGCAGTTGCGAGCACTGAATGCTGTTGCTGCTGTCTTACCAGCACATACTACACAGATGCAGTAGGAGCGGTGACCAATGAGCCGTGAATCGGATCACTGTATCGATTCATTATGTGAACGGAATCAAATGAATCGATTCAGTAAAATGAATCGAATGTCCCATCACTATTATGTAATAGGACTTTGCGAAGATCTGCACCATCATTAAAATTGCCTCCATATTTCGATATTCTTCGGGGGAAAAAAGTGAAAAATTTAAAGCTCTTGGAAATGTTCTGTCCGTTACAGGCTAAAACATATAATTTTGCCAAATTTCTGTTTTCTTGTTCGTCTGGCAGATTATGCCGCAATGTGGATTTTGGGCGAGGAGGGTTAAAATTAGGACTTTCATGAAACTAAACCAAAAAATTATGCAGATGGTTGTTATTATTACCCCTTAAAAGTGTAGCTGTGCAAACATTTCGCCAAAATAGTCAATGTACAGGCACACAGTCGTTAGGATTTTACTTATATAGATAAATAAAGAATCTGCTCCACATACAACACCTTTTGGTCTATGTCTGCTGTACTTACCCTGCAAAACCGACCATTCATGATATCTCCCTTATTAATCTTTCTGTCGAGAAAATACACATGAAAAAAAGTCTTAGAAATGGATTTCCAAGAAATTTGGTCGATTTCCAGTCAGGTTGGTCATATACTGTATATATTGTGGAAGAGTAAATTCACCATTTCGGTTCCCTATAAACTGCCAGTCCATTCCAGGAACAGGAAATGTTATTGACCTTTAAAATCTACCTTTGGAAAGGTGAAAGCTAAATATAAAGTTTGGTTCAAATATCTTCAATAGTTTTCAAGTTGTAAGAAATACGCTCAACACGCGCCCGTTCTTAAGTTAAGTCCGGTTAATGATATCTCCCTTATAAATCCTCTTACCGAAATGATGCACATGAGAAAAAAGATTTAAAAATTAATTTCCATTAAGGCAGGTAGATTTCTATTAAGTTTGGTTGTGTACATTTTGTGGGAGTAGAAAATCACTGTTTCGGTTTCGTATAAACTCCCCAGTCATTTCATGGATTTAGAAACAGTATTTGCCCTGAAATCTACCCAAGGACAGGTGGATTCTAAATATGAATTTTGGTGGAAATATATCCAGTAGTTTCCAAGTTATAGACAAAGAGAAAAAGAGACACCAAAGCTAAAAGTATGCAGATGGTCATTATTACACCTGAAACGGATAACTGTATAGAAATGTCGCCAAAGTAGTCAATGTACAGACACACTCTAGAAGTGCAGACCTTTATTTCGAGAGTTACTGCTTTGAAACTCTGCGACATATCTGCAAACGGATCTCACCATCAGACGCCTCTTTCAGTGTTCTACGTGGTTGGTCCCATGACATCTTCTCGTATCTCCTATATTTATGGGTTCGATTGAGTTAGAATCATTGGGTGTGAAATTTTGTACAGTTTTCGCATACTACTTTACATTTGTGATACTCATGTGACAGATAGAATCATAAAATTTGGCTATCACATTGCCACTGGTCATGCCAATGTGCGTGCCGAATGTCATGATTCTGTCTTTCCTATAAGTGTGCCAAATTAATGTTAACATATACGTGTGAAAGTACAAAATTGACTTGAAATCGAGAAATACAGCTCTATTTAACGTATAAGGAATAGAAATACGATAAAAAGTCATAGGACCAAAGTTGTAGATCTCTCCAAAATGAAAGGCGATTGTGCTTTCTGATTTGTGATAAGACTTACAGATTAGCCACCAATTATCCCGAAACGAAGGTATGCACCGTCGTTAAAATTGCATCCATATTTCGATATTTTCCGGGGCCGAAAGTTATACATTTGCATAGCTTAGAATATTTCCTCAAAGGAAAGAGTGTCAAGCTTTCGGGATTAGCACTCGCATACATACGGTGTAATTAAAGAAGAAAATAATTCAGTAAAGAAAGTTGAAATTAATAGAAAATGGATTAAAACTGAGGACAGCCAGATGACGACAAATATGTAAATACCAAGTGAATGTATTGGAAAATGAAATGCCCCTCCATAAAATATGCTGGTGTGAGTTATGGATATAAGAAAGAGGTAACAGAGGAGAAATTTAGGCGCAGGCATTCTTAGGTCAACAGATAAGATGACTAATGGTGCTATTACTTAAGCTATTCGAGGACGGTTATAAACTCCAACGATATTCCGCTAATATCCCACAGAATGGCCGATTGCCTTCTACCCAAGGAACAACCATGAATTTAAAGGTATGATGAGGAAAATGGCAATACGTTACTTCCCTGCTGGCAAGCAGTCAGAGACGTTGCCATGGCAACCTGTACGTTTGTTGTCGGTCACACACGCAGACCATGATACCCGCAGAAAATAGTAAATTTCTCCGTCATTTGAATAGTAAGGTAAATTATGAACATAACGAAAGTTGTTTATAATGAAGAGACGTTTCACATACGGTCCACGGAGTTTACAGGAAATCAATAGTATAAGAGAAAATGGAGAAAAACCATTCTGGTTTTCCTATAAATCCCCGTCTAATCAAAGATTTTAAAATGAAATGCATATAGAAACCTTCCTCGGGGTGAGTATACTCCAAATATGAAGTTTGGTTGAAATCTATCCAGCCGTTTTGCTGTGATGGTGGAACAAACAAACAAACAAACAAACAAACAAACAAACAAACAGACACGAAAAGTAAAAACCAACGATTCGGTCTTGAGTTGACCTAAAACGGATAAATATCTGAAAAATTGGCAAAACAAACAAAATTACAGACAGCGGACTACCTACAACTTTATTTATAAGATTCCTGCAACAGAAGCAAATACTGGATCATTAAGCTATTCTTCTTTTTACATTGGCGTTTGAAACCACAGTGCCTGATGTTGAATATATCACGCTGATCACCGGGAGCTGGCAAGTTACTTCAATCGATCTACTCATCATCAGCTTCAACACGATTATGGATCTTCATATGTGTTCGATTGTGTTGTGACTTTGTGCCTGACAGTGTATACAAGCTAGCTCATTTAACAGTTCCCCGCTTTTCATAAACATTATAAGACTTTGTCTAACACTGCGTGTGCCATACTGCCGTTCAGAAAATTACGCACTGTTTCTTTTAAGTGACTTACATTTTACTTCTGAATTTTACAGTGTCCACCCCTGTCATTTTTTATCGCCTCTTCTACTGATCCGGAGTGAATTTGACCTTTTATTTTCTTTTTCCTATGCATTGTTTTTCATGTTTTAATCGACTGATGATGACCTGGACTAGGGTTAAAACCGGTACTACTTCTACTTATTATTAAATAAGAATGTAATCACTGCATTTCTTATTCTTTTGTATTGAATAGGTTGAACCTCTTTATTTATTATTTCAATTTTAACTGCAATGTTAGTGATTAAATGCTTGAAGAGTAATGTGGACTGTCCGGCTATACTAGGGTTGATCCCACTTCATGTTCCAAGCAGACGAACGAGGCAGAAATGTACATTCCACATGCCCAAATGTAGGACGATTGCACATGAGAATTCTTGGCTCATGCAAGCCCCTAGGATAATAAATCAGCTGGAAGGGTCACTCGAGATTTTTCACCACCCTTCCACTGCAATTCGGAAAGTTCTTCTCAAGGATGGAAAGTGATATTTTGTAAATTATGTAAATAATCTGTAGAAAACATGTGAAGATTTACATCTGTTTGTATATATATTTGTATATTTGTATGTATACTATTTATTTTTTATTTATTTAATTTTTATTTAATTTTCTATTACATCATCTGTAATTGGGACATCCTGTAGGTGATAAATATATTATATTCTATATTCTATTACATTCACCACTGTTTGTTGTTAAGTTCTTCGTCTCTTATGCTGCCACTCATCTCGGATAGATGGGATTACTGCTGCGTACAGAGTTTAACAGCCTGCTTGAATATAGATGAGAAATAGCAGGAGTTAGAATAAATTTCTTCCTTAGCATGCCATTCCTCTGGTTCATACATTTTCTGATACTACTGGTACATAACACACTGGTTCATCATAGTATTCCAGCTATTCGCTCCCTACTCTGACGCGCTGATGGGAATGGGCAGTGTGCTCACTTAATGAAATAATGGCAGAGGCTCACTTATGACCTTTGTCTAGAATTACAATTTCAGCCTATTCCAACTTACAGCACCACAATTCACAAAATAACTCAAAATTCAACCCTGAAAAGAGCCATTTCTTAAGAAAAGCTTCTTCCTATTCACTTTTATTAAATTCTACATTCATTTTATTCCAAATTAGCAGCAAAGAGGGGATTCCTCCTCTGGCTTGGAGGAAAAATTTGCCTTCATGTCATAGATTTTTTCCCCCACCCACCAGTGTAGCGAATGGAGGTTTTCTGACTTATCGGGTATACCTTGGAAACAGATAAGTAAAAGGGCATAGTTTTAACCTTGGGACTCTCCACTATTCGTCCTGTTCTCCCCCACAAAAATGCGTTCACGGCTGTCTGCAGCCTTGTCATTCCAGCTCTGGAACTTTGGACTGTTAGATCAGCAGTGTAGTACTGTTCTTTAAAAGTGAGAAAATGTGTGGTTTTTCATTTCGAGTATTTCATATGATAGCATTACTTTTAATCGCAACATTCCTATTGACGTCATTGTAATGACGTATGATGCGTTCAGTTGGGAACACCACAAAGACAGTCTTTCTGAGGATGTAAATTATAATGAAAACTCCCCAACATGACTGTGACTTATGGTAGGCAAGACAGCCTACCATTATTGCCTACCATTACAATGAAAATTCTCTAACCCAATTTTCACATGAGAAAAGACGTTAAGTGACTTCCCCGTCGTCTTTCTAAGGCAACGTTGAGAACTATGCAATTTAACATAATCTTACAACATGTACACTACCTATCCTAGAATTCTGTATACACTGTACAATTCCATAGTGAAGCATGGGTACATCAGCTAGTACAGAAATAAAATTGTACCATTTAATATGTTCACTGTTATGATCACTGTCTGAATCTCATCCTAGTAAATGCATGTTCTTTCAAAATATGAAACCTTCTACTTTTCAACTTCTTTGGAATTCAGAGTGTCTACAGTTTCACAGAAGGAAGTTGTAGGCAATATGCTGGTTTAAAAATAGTTGCAGCTGAAACTGGGACCAACTTCAAGACACTGAGGACACACTCTACTTACGAGATGGTCATGCTGAGCAGAAGTCATAGCAGCCATTAAAATTAACTTCTATATAATTTTGCTGGTGCTTCAAGAGATGATGCTGAGGCCAGAGCAAATGTAAACGATAAAGTATACAGCAGATAATACAAGCAAATCACAATTTGCTTTCAAAATTTCTCTTGTACATTGAATGTAGACAGTGTACAAGATTATGTATAAAATTTTTAGTGTCAATAAGTTGTGTCCAAATTAAAATATTTTCATTTAATGATTTAGGCATAAGTAAAAAATTTAAAAGATACAGCAGTCTTATTAATGCATGCTCAACATTTTAAACAATTATGTTTTTCATTCCTATACTAGCTCACAGCCTCTCATCACATTTCAAACCACGCAAAGATGGACATAATATACAAAGAATGACACCATGGTCCAACGCAAACTAATAACGCAATTTAAGTTCCACAGACTGTGGAAACTCGAACTAAAAGATATTAACCAAACCAAAAAAACAATAAAAACAAAATAATCTTGCTGACACCAAATCATTCCGAAATTAATGGTTGAAATGTACAATGTCCAAATTCAAACCTCACTAGTTCCTAATGTATTGAACCTATAGAACCATAAATAAAAACTATTGCAGGTCACTGCAGTAGGGAATTTTCATGTCATACAGAGTTTTGCTGCAGTTATCAAAGGACATGTTACAGTGTTCTGTGCAACATGTTGGGTCAATGTGATTTATAGGTAATTTTGCTGCACAAGTTCAAACTTCGAACACAGGAGGGAGTACGAATCTGGTATTTTGAGTTTTATACACGTAAAACCAGGGTTGCTGTTAGTCCAGCAACAGGATGAGGCCAAGAGTTCAAGCTGTAGTTCCACAACTATGTAGAATCTTTGCTCTTGCTGCGCTCAATAGTTGTGAGCAGTGTGGGAAGAGTAGTCATACGTTCAGCTTTTAACTTAGTATAGAAGATTACTGTATATTAAAACATTTCATGTAACACTTAATAGATAATAATATGGGGGACCATCATGATGTGAAAGAAGCTGAGAATGTGGCTGGTGCAAATTATGTAATAAGGTATGTATACTAACAATGGCAAATATTCATGAAATGAGAAAAGTAACCTGTGAAAAACCTTCAATGCCATAATCCGTGCTTCAGACGGAAAGTATACTGTATCAGGAATGAAAATCCACAGCCTGTTTCCAGTCATTCGACCAGATCAGGAATGGAATGAATGAAACCCATATCTAGCGGCAAGGATAGGAATTGTGCCGGCTGCTGAAGCCCGTCACACTCCTCTGGGACAATGATTGATGAATGACAGATGAAATGGAATGATATTGGAGAGTGTTGCTGGAATGAAATATGACAGGGAAAACCAGAGTACCCGGAGAAAAACCTGTCCCACCTCCACTTTGTCCAGCACAAATCTGACATGGAGTGACCGGGACTTGAACCACGGAACCCAGCGGTGAGGGGTCGGCGCGCTGCCGTCTGAGCCACGGAGGCTCTTGGTACAGAAAGTATTGCATAAATTTATGAAGTATTTAAGGGTGCGGTTAGGCAACTTGCTTCATTGCAGCTGTTAAGCAACCCGCTTCATCCTAATGACGTTGAGCACGTGACGCAAGCCTTGCTGCTAGCTGCCAAGGACAGGTCACGTCATGGCATATCACCTGTTTCCTTGCTAATTTTGACAAAATTATTAATTAAATGAGATAGTGGCAAGTGAATAACATCACTGTGTGCACGGTTTCATAAACCTCGACATGTCCGAATCTTGATTCTTACGTTTTGCTATTTATGTGCTTTGCATTTTGCCTGGTTGGCTATAGTATCATACGTTAATAGTTCATGTCCGTACTGATAGTTCAACAGTTCACAATTACAGGGTTGGGAGTTTTCACCTAATCAATACTTGTTATAATTACAAGTGTATGTATTTAAATTTAAAAATTCATTACAATCGCAGAACTAGTTTCCATCTTGCTGAGGATAATCTTCGGCTGCTAAACATATATTAACATCAACTGTCAAAATAGCAGATACATCGATTTAAAACATTACTTTATCTAAGATTTATATGCAGTTCTAAATCCTAATAATAAAATGTGACAATAACATATTAAAATAGTGAATTTTATGTCTAAAATATTTTGCTTGAGGTTCACTTCCACAGTCTTATACTCTAATACTGATGTTGCACTAGATGTTGTTTAACTTGAAGTTCACACGCATAGTCTTATGTTCTAATGCTAATAGTGTTTTATGTCAACATTTGGTGTGAAAGATTATATAAAAAATTTGTTTTGATCAAATGCTTAGATCAGTCTGTAATAAAAACATATAGTAAACATTGGGTTGTCATCACAATTAAGTGAAATGGGGTTAACATTTGTTTTGCACCACTTCAAAAACAGATCGTCGTTGCCGGGACAAAACCTCCTATGTGATAATATTTTTTGGAGATATACTGACCCGCAGCACGTACATTATGAAGAGCGAGAATGCCTTGACCATATTCACACAATATTGCATTTTAGATGACAGAACCTTACCGGCCAAAGTTCCAAGCTAAAATATTTCACATAGGAGGTTTTGTCCCGGCAGCGACGAGATGTACGTTGATAAAAACTTGAATTTGCCGTCTTAGTGATGTATTGTCTCTTATGGACTATTCTTTATGTGGCTATGATTAGGAGAAAAGATCCCTTAATTCATGTATTTTAATTGGACTGATAGTGAGCTGTTGGTATCAGGCTGCGTAGTAATACGTCCAAATCTCACAGAAATCCTGTAGCAGGAACAGAAGTTATTCAATGTTATGTAAATTGACGACATTGGATGACGTATCATGCCCAGCAATATATAAAGATGACAGCCAGAACACTGGTCAGCTTATTCAGCTTATTCATCATCGGGAGCTCTGCCTAGCAGATTCGCTAATGAACGCTGTGACTACAGTCCGTCTTAGGACTGAGTTATACTCTGCTATGACTTGAATTCCTTGAATGGAAAGTGGAAACTTTATCTCAGCGAGGAACTTAGATCATGAGTGTGAACTGGACTTCAAAATCTTCAAAGACTTAGAAACTTTCTTGGTAAGTTTGGCTTGTATTTCAAACCATAGTGTGTGCGAACTTCAATTTCTCTCTGAATTAACTTAATTCGAACTGTAACTATTTCAAATGAGGTTGACTTTAACCTTGTTCATTTTGCTTAGACAATCCTTGAACTTTTTTGTAAGAAGTAACTTTGATTTCATTTATGAAGTACAAACTTTAGTGAAATAAATTATTCTATTTGACAAGCAGATATTTGTGATCATAAGGAACAGATAATACAGCGAGTGAAATAATACATTGTCGATCTCATAACAGTGATTCTTAGTTATTTGGACACTCAATCCAAGTACCAACGTGTGTTAAAACTGTATCTTAGAACAAATTCATTTGGGATTAGACTTGCATTTAAGTGTTAACTAGCAGTTCGTTTCCATGAATAAACTCTTACATTCAACTCATAGTGTTAACAAGCAGTGTTTGTTTTTATGAAAATACACTTTTGTTTAATTCTCCGAATTAATTCAATCTTCTTTGAGTGGTAAGTCACCACAAGTTTGATTTTAGAGAACATTCGAACATAGTATAATTTACTTTTGAGTGGCAAGTAACTGCAAGTTTGATTCTAATTCAGTTTCTATATCTTTCTTTGTAACAACCAATCAAATGTTCGATTCCAATCGACATTCGGACTGAACTCAGTCTGGTTTTGTTTTATTAGTGAAAATTAGTTGCTTCCTTTAATGCAAGTGCAAACCGCATTTGAGTGATACTGAATACGCTGATTCTGGTGGAATGTGGGGAACTTTCGAAGTGTACAGATACGACAAATTTGACCATTTTTGGTCCCTTAGTTGGTCAGTATTGACTAGGTTCATATAATATACCACGGGTGATGGTTTCTTTTTCTTGCTAGGGGCTTTACGTCGCACCGACACAGATAGGTCTTATGGCGACGATGGGATAGGAAAGGCCTAGGAGTTGGAAGGAAGCGGCCGTGGCCTTAATTAAGGTACAGCCCCAGCATTTGCCTGGTGTGAAAATGGGAAACCACGGAAAACCATCTTCAGGGCTGCCGATAGTGGGATTCGAACCTATCTCCCGGATGCAAGCTCACAGCTGCGCGCCTCTACGCGCACGGCCAACTCGCCCGGTAGGGTGATGGTTTGGTCTGCCCTGTCAATATATCATCAGTTTCTAATTTTGTACAATATTTCACTCGTACATGTTTTGGGAACCCCAACTATCTTCATCAGCGATTTCTACATCATAAATCAATATTTCCCATATCTTAAGATCTAACATTATTCAGCCTTACATAAGACATCGTCAATGGTAATGTTTGTTGTAATGGAACACTTTAAAACATTTATAAAAAGTTCAACTGGTTATTCTTATGTTGTATAACACTTTACAACACGTATTAAAACATCAGATGGTTTCCTTAGAAAAATCAGCCGAATATAAAATGTTTCTTGTTAATGTTTGTTCTGTTGTAGCCCACTTAAGCTTAGGCCTATTTTTAAATTTTTAATAGGCCTACGCTCAAGTGGGCCTATTTTTTAATTGTCAACCTTTGTGTTCACTCTCCTTTGTACGTGGTTCAGGACTCATTCTACCTGCCTAGAGAGCACATAAGTACAATAACAGAGGAAAGTGATTTATGTCTTATGAGTATACGTGTGTAGGATGGATTCGGAGACAAGCAAGTTGAGTCCATGCAGACATGCATTTGGACAAGTTTGAAGAGATGAGGATCAATCTGCCTAGAGAGTTTTTGGCAACTACCAGAAGATGGATTCTTATCTCTAACAGAAATGTACCATAATGTGGTGAGGTCATGGAGTGTAGGCACAACTTCAGAATGGGCAGATTATCACTGATTTGAAAAAGAAATTCTTGTCAGTCTCGAAGATGAGAAAAGCTGGATGTTAAGACACATGTAGAGGTAAATACCACTGTCAGGGAACATGTCCAAGAGTTCAACCATTTCTATCTGTATACAGCGGGTAACACAGGAATTGATGGAGCATCACACACAGCAGTGAATGGACAATGGTATTAACCTGTTGTGAGTCATTAGAATGAACCCCTATGCTATGCTATCATATTGACTTGCGGTCAAAAGTGGATTCTCTACTACAATCATCAGGAAGAAAGGATAGTAGTTTGATGTTGAAATTCCTCAAACCCTTACCAAACGACAGTTGAAATGAACAAAGTTTCTCTTGTTAGTGTGGGAGGAAAAACGTTTGCCATGTACAGTAGAAGTCCGATATAGCGAGTACGGCATATAACGAGAACTCCGTTATAGCGACGACTTTCTTCTGTCCCTTCAAAAATCCTATATTAAACTGTGTATTGTCCTTCGGTTACAGCGAGAACCCTATCACTGTCGCATCCGTTATTACGAGCGATTAAGCGTGCGCGCGTTTTCCGTTACCGATATTTATGCACCCCAGCGATGATATTGCATGCGATCGATTACCTTCGGCATCGTTTCCTCGCTATGTGCACTAGCGATTTCTTTCGTCGACATTCGAAGGCGATGTCGGAATCGATTAGTAATACCCGTCGACAGCTGTTTCGTAAAGAAAATTTGAAATGAAAGAGAACATATTTTCGTAATAAATGCGTAAATAATGTGTCCGATAACGGTTGTTAACTCGTTAAGAATTAAGGCTGACTAAACGACCGCTTAATTTTGAGGCTAAATACTGCACTTCAGTAAGAATGGGATACACCTCGAGATATGGCAGAGTGCTCAATTGATTTCAGAGGTTAGTTTATATTTTGTCGGTCTGTCGGTCCGGTTAAATTACGGAAAGGCTATTATGAAAATTTATAGCGAGAAAACTATAATTTCTCTACTGGCGCTTCAAGTGTGTTTTCATCATACGTATAGTACGGTTAAGTTAGGATACGTGACGCTGTTTGAATAAGAAAACTGAAAAGTTTGCAACAAAATGCGGTCGATCATTTTCAGTACGGTATAGTTTTTTTCATTTTGTGCGTTTGCGAGCTCTCTCGTTGAAATTCAATGGCGACGTTGGAGTTGATTAGTAATACCTATCGACTGCTGTTCTCTAAGGAAAACTCGAAATGAAAGAGGATAACATGTTTTCGTAATAAATGCGTAAATAACATGGCCGATAGCAGTTGTTAACTCGTTAAAAATAAAGACTGAAGTAAACGATATCTTAATTTTAAAGTTATATACGGAAATTAAGTAAGAATGTGATACACCTCAAGATATGGCAGAGTACATCACTGATTTCAGAGGATATTTCATATCTTCTCGCGTCTAGTTACGGCTATTTACATGTAAATTTTTCGCGAGGAGGTTATTTCTCTACATGCATTTGAAATATGTTTTTATGATAGGCTACATATACGGTTATGTTAAGTGACGCTGTTTGAAGAAGAAAGCTGAGGTGTTTGCCGCATAAATCTCTGGAGTGATACCGTTTTTCCGAATCCAAGACTTTTTTCTCAGAATCTCATGCGAAAAAAATTAAGGGTTGTTGCATTCGTGGCCAACAGCAAGTTAATGGATACCACTAGCAACTACCATGGTAACCACGCTGCTTGTTTTCACACGCGCACAGAACTCGTTGACAATAAAAGACCGCCTCTTTACTAGCTAGCCGCGACAACCGGTTGTTCAGTGCCTGTGTGTTTCTCAAATCTGCAGAATGGCATCAAAACATGTGACCTTTCGAATTCTTAGAAAAGTCATAACGCGTCTATTGTACTTGACTCTTAGTAAAATTAAGGTTTATACACAGCAGGAATGTTTTCGTGATGGATAGTCGTATTGTAAAGATACGTGGAAAGGTATTGCTGGCAAATTTTCAACGGGTTCTAGTCAATATTA
The DNA here is from genome assembly GCF_040414725.1 of Anabrus simplex. NCBI lineage: Eukaryota > Metazoa > Arthropoda > Insecta > Orthoptera > Tettigoniidae > Anabrus > Anabrus simplex. The sequence continues at coordinate 249,394,556 of NC_090268.1, forward strand.
TGATGCCAATTTTAAGTTAACGTTTATTAAACACTCGGAAATGTAGAATAATTGTGCAGCCACAAGAAAATACGGCATAGGCCTAACTAAAGCCAATATTTGGCATTAGCGTAAAGACAAAGAGCTAAAAAAATGCGTAATGCACAAAAAAATGCATTCAGTGGTCCGCAACAAGGATGCTTTAAAGAAGTCGAAGGTGAAATTGTGAGGTATGTGCACGAAAAACGCAAGGGAGGAATGGCCATACCGTGGCGCAATAAACTCGTTCGTTGACTTTCAACGTTCGCGATTAGGTCTATACATCGCTAACCGCTGAATTTTGCCGAACCCGACAAGCGAGACGTGCGTGTAACGGTAGCGATTATATCTGACGCTGCATAAAAGTAAGTTTTATAGACAGCAAGAATAATTTCCTGATGGATCGTTGTATTGTAGAGATTGTAGAGACGCATGTAATAGGTATTGCCGGAAAATTTTCAACGAGTTCTCTTCGGTATTATGATGCCAATATTAAGTTAATGGTCCTTAAACCCGCGGAAATAAAGAATAATTGTGCAGCCAAAAAAGAAAAAAAAACATGGCGTGACGAAAGTCAATGTTCGGTATTTAAAAATAGTCTAAAAATGCGTAGGCCTACTGTACAACAAGGCATTCATATGATTTTACACACTTTTTTTAGCCTGATTAAAATTTTTTGAAGGTAAAAAGTGGGGTTCATCTTGGATTCGGAAAAATACGCTACTATATTTTTTTCAGAAATAAATTAAACATACACTTTCACCTAGTTTCGGATTACGAAAAATAACAAACACGTAAGCCGTAGTGTGGATATCACCTGCGGAAACACAAGTTTTGAACAAACTGATTGCCGTTTCATACCAATTTTAATGTGCATGAAGGGTTTTCCGACTTTTATACAAAAATCGGATATAACGACAATCCGTTATAGCGAGTGAATTTTTCGCTGTTATGAATTCTTGCTATAACGGACTTCTACTGTATATATTTCTACCAAAAGGTTTCAGTTTCCACTGGAAATCTTTAAAGAAAAAAGGACTTATTTCCTTTCAGGTCCAACAGATTCAATTATGTTCCATCCTTCAGAGAAATGAATGTGCATTTGTATAGCAAAATGTAAAACTGATATGAAAGTAGGCCTTCCCAACACACTCTTACGTAGCCTTGTAAATGGTAGAATGTTCAACCATATACGGTAGATTGAGATCAAAATCCAAACAGGTACTATTTTCAAAAACATTGAATTTGAACAAAAATGAAAGTGCTCCCAAGTTTACTGGAGAGATATTTTGGATTACAGAAAACCTTGAAACAAGTTAATTAAATCTCATTGACTCTCATTACAGTTTCTTGGTCCCAGGTGGTTCCAAGTTGATATCCACGATATATTTCATGAAAAGTACATATGGAGGATCGCGATTCATAAGTGAACATAAGAATATTATTGAAAAATAGCATTCATAACTTAACCTAACTACCTAATGATGTAAACATACCTTTTTTTCTTTTTGTGGGCTGTGAGAGACTCCTGCCCACTGTCATTGCCACTATTACTGGAGGAGCTACAGGATGAATCATCAGAGTCACTTGAACTAGATGTTGAACCACTGGAGCTATCCGAAGCAACTCCTGTGTCTTTACTCACATCAATAGTATCAGCTATAGCAGCAAGTGTTGGTTCTTTGTCCTGTAAAACAAGTTATCAATTAATCAGTAACACACTAATTTAATAAATGAGTAAATGGATAAATGAATGATCAAAGTATTAAAAACTTAAGTTTTTAAGATCATAATCCTAGAGATGGTCACTCTTATAGTATTGTATGTGCACAACTGTTCATCAAGCCAGAAATTGAAAAGTCTGGGTTCAGGTCTTGGAGAGAAACACTTTTAACCGACTGCATTCAGAATATACAGTTTGGTAGTGCACTGTGAACTTGGCACATTGCCTGTGACCATGACAGCAAAGAGTGCCACATCGAGTGTGGTGACATTATCAGTGTGATCACAGCCCAGCCTGGCGGAGAAGTTTCACTGCCAGCCAGGTATATAAAAGCGGGGTCCCCCTATATGGCAAGCAAACAGTCATCATATCATTCCTGGAAAGGCAAAGTACTGTAAGCGACAAAATACAAATTTTTACAGGAGATGGTAAAAACAATTAGAGAGTCGAATACTTACAGTTTAGGTTTTTATTCTACTCAAGACATGAATTTTTCTCCTTATTGTCATATTAGGTTATATTTATTCAATCGTAGAGAAAAGGATTTTATTTTAAAGTTATGAATATGCACAATTGTACACCTAGCCAGAAATTGAAAAGTTTAGGTTCAAGTCTTGAGATAAATACTTTTAACTGACTGCATTCAGAATATACAGCTTGGTAGTGCACTGTGAACTTGGCACAATGGCTGTGATCACGACAGCAAAGAGCGCCACAAGGGGTGTGGTAGCATTATTTGCTGGTCATTGTCAAGTGCATTGTTTAACAAAGTGGTCCTCTTATGATAGCTTTTGTAGCATGAGCGATATTTTGGAGGGTTGATTACTGTGTTTGGAGTTGTAAGTAAAGTTTAGATACTTGTGGAACATTGTGGGTACAACTTTTCCTAGTACAAAGTCTAGTCAGATCTTGATACTTCTTTTACGACAATGGAATGGGATAATCGTAAATCATCTCTTTTACTTGCTTCGGTTGTGTTGTTGATGGGGCATTTCATCCTCTTCAGCTAATCTCCTAGTTGGATATCACGCACCATTCTTCAGAAGTACACTCAGTTTCCACATGAACTTATTCACAAGATTACTGTCATCTCATAGCGTGTGGCCTCCAGAGAGGCCTGGTTCAGGTCTTCTGAGTTGACGCCGTAATTAAACCCTTCTATTATTTCTAATCTTCTTTCAGTTGAAGCCTAACTCTTACAATACTTCTCAAACTGATAGAATCTCCTTAGAAACCAATCCTCTCTCCTGACACAGGTTGTAATTTAGATGTTGATGGAGTTGTTTGTTGAAGAATGTAAAATTCATGGATTGTGTGTCGAAATCTTAAACATCCGTTACACGCTTTTCTCCTACCTGTGGCTTCAGTCTCGTGCTGTCTCTATTCTAACTTTTCTTTCTCTCTCTCTCTCTCTCTTTAATGTCACAGTAACACATTGAAGGTTTCTGGAAACGGACGGATGGGAAAGGGCTAGGATTGGGAAGGTAGCGGCTGTGGCCTTAATTAAGGTACAGCCCCATTATTTGCCTAGTGTGAAAATGGGAAACCATGGAAAACCAACCATGGGATTCGAGCTCACTACCTCCCGAATGCAAGCTCACAGCTGTGTGACTATAACCAAATGGCCGACTTGCTCGGTTAAAATTCTCTTGACCGTCCTCTACAACACTTTTGTTGCATCTGCTATTTTTTGTTGTACTTTCAACAACTCCCTTCTAAACTGTTCTTGTGTTTTATTCTTTCTGTCTTCAGCTTCCTTATTCATAAAACTATGAACACTGAACAATCTCTCACGTTTGTCCTCTTGTTGTTGCAAACTTCAGTTTAGAATTTTCAGCAGCATAATTCACTTCGTGCACAAGCGGTAGGAATATGTACTGATAATGAACCGAATTGTTTAGCTACTGACCATACTTGCTCAGTCAAGAAGCAGCCCTTTCTCTTCCCACCCTTCTTTTGAATTTCACTAGTATACTATCTGTCAATCAACATGCGATAGGCCCGCCAGCAGACTCTGCCTTATGTTACAAGTGCCAAATTGATTTGAGGCAGTTATAAAACGTGTACTACAGCAATGACTGACAATAGTCACAAACATGCATCTCGCGTTCCCTCCAGAATTAAACTTGTCGCTTATGATCATCTGTAAGCAAATTACAAGATTCTAGATCTAGATTCTAAATCAGGCACTAAAGATTTGATGACTGGTGCTTACAATAACCTGCTGTTCTCTATATTACTGAGGGTGGTTACGATAATTTCTTTTACGTTTTTTTACCCTCTAGATTCATTTGACGCTTACGATATGACAAAAATGCCACGATACTTTGCCTTGCAGACAAGAAGTGCAAACAGGACAACAAGTAGTTCTCAAAAGGCTAGGAGTAACACCAAACAATTACGCAGTAGAAAGGAAAATACACCAACGAGCCATTATGGAACGTTTGGGAACATTTTAAATCCAATATCATATCAGAAAGTGTTTCATCAACAAGTTTGTTCACGAACAATTTTACCCCATTGATAATATAAATTAATACCAATACATTTTATAAATGTTACTCCAGCAACGAGAACAAGTCTATTGATCATAATGACAATCATCATCTGCAGAAAATATTCAATACAGTTATGAAGTTTTAATGACAATTATACAAGTTAAGCAACAGGAATCTACTCAACTAGCCAGATCTCAAAAGTTTTTTATTTTATTCTTATTTTTTTAAACAATTTTAAAAGATGTTCACCCAGATGAGTTTCAGCAATAAAATGTTAGACTGAAGAAGATTTTAGACAAAAAAGTGTTAGCTTAAGACATATTTTTATTGTTGTGTGACTTTAAAAATGTTATAAGATTATCAATTAGTTTTTACGAACAATCTTGAACCAAAAGAATTGTTTTATGATCTTATACAATCTTAGATTAATGATAGTTTGGCTGATGATGCTCACAAAAAGGAGCGAAATATGTACCATATAAACATCATAATAAATATGTAAGTTTGTACTATATTTTTATTGTATTGAAAAGGTGGCAATCGACAAAACTAAAGGATGATATGTTCACCGTTATATGATGGATTCTTCACAGAAAGAATATGGGCGGACTTGTGTTTTAAATAAGAAAGACTTTACAGTTTCTACTAATGTACGTGGATTGGTGAACGAGTCCTCTGGACTTTGCTTATACAATGCAAACGGTTATATAAATGTGTGTGTGAACTGTCTCGGGTAGTTCAGATTTTGTGTTTTGTGGAGCTTTTGTCTTGAGAAAAGAGTCTTATTTTCTTTTGTACTTAATTGTGTTTGTAATAAAATGTGTTGTGTGGACAATGTATTTCTAGAATTTTAGGCAGAACAGGTAACTGGCAACAAGAATAAATATGGTGAATATTGATCAGTTAGTAGCAGTCATCCACCCAATGCAATAACAGCAAGCTACTTTAGTGAAAGAACTACGTGCGATCACCATACCACAGTCAGTTCGGTTCCGGCAGTTCCCGCTTTTGATGTGCATATTCAGACGAGACCTGAGCTACCTCTAGAGTTTACATGTCCCGTACCACTTGTACTTCAAAAAAAGTTAGGGGAAAACTCACAAAATGGCAAGAGAAAAGAATTGTAAAACTTGCTAACTCTAGCAGATTGGCAAAGCTGCCTGTGGTGGTTAAGAAACATTAAGAGAGCATTCACTTGTGTGCAGACTTCTGCAGACCATCATCAATCAATAGACAGTTCCCTCTTCCATTGGTGTAAGAACGTTTTGAGAAGTTACCAGAGGGTCAGTATTTTTCTTTTCTTTAACCATACCAAAATATTACAACATGAAAGCATAAAAAGGAACATTCTATAATACAGTAAACAATATAAAGTACAATACAGTGATCTCATTTTAAGAAGAGACTTTGCATTATTTGGCTGCTGGACAACTTCAGGATCTCTAAATTGCAATGTGGGAAGCCAGGTGACAAAATGAGGAAACAAGATTGCAATGGAACCCCGGCTCACATTACCCTGCACAGAGAAGGTTCCATTACTATGGGCAAAAAGAGACATTTAGAATACAGAATAAAATAATCCTAAAACTTTAAATATTATTATTAATACTTTAAATATGTACAGATTGAATACCATTTATTTCAGACTAGCTGTATTACCTGGTGCTACCTGGGTACCTTGTTGAATGGTTACTTTTATGATTTGTACTGTATTACCTGTTAGTTATGTGTGAAGCAAATTATTGTAGATTTGTTATGATGATGTCAACTGATATTTAACAAAATACTTTGTAGTTTAAGAGTTACTGTTGTGTGTTTAAGTTTTAGATTACTTTGTTTCGCGTTAATAAAATTTTGGGATGTGACAATCCAGATTGTCTGGGCTGTAGATGATCCTTTCGCTCTATACATATGATGTACAAGTCAATGGGTCTGTCTGTCTGTTCTATGTTAATATTGTTCATTTTCGATTATTCTTGTATGTCGCCCCCTCCTCTAGTATTGCAAGGGGTGTCTTATCCCACAGCATATTTCTCAGATATTAAGTCATATGTGTACCAAGTTTACTCGAGAGCTGTTCTGGAACGTATATACATCCATGATTCTGTACATTTTGGACATTCTTTTTGTCACACCATCTCATCCCCAAGATGATAGGGACTCGAACATTGACTTAAAACAGCATCCGGAGTATCTGAGCAACCCCGTAAACTACGAATTAGACACTAATATTCGTCATTTTCCGTTATTTTCATATGTCATCCCCTTCCTGAGAGGTGCAAGGATATCTTACTGCATAGTATCTCTGATAGTAAGTTGAATGTGTACCATGCTTGATTGGGAGCTGTTCTGCAAATTACATACATACATCCATAATCTCAGTCCTTTTTGACATTTTCTCCTTCATCTCTTCTCACCCCCATGCTGTAGAAGGGTAAAATTGCACTTAAACAGCATGTGCAGTGTCACTGTTCCTCTCATAAACCCCCCAAACTGTGGATTCAACACTAATGTAGGTTGTTTTTGTTTATTTTTACATTTTACCCCTTCCCCTAGGGGTGTCTTACCCCCACAGAATTTTTCTGGATAGTAAGTCATGTGTGTACCAACTTTGGTTGAAAACTGTGCTGGAACATATGCACGTACATCCACAATCTCGGTCATTTTGGATATTTTCTCTTCCACCTCTTCTCAACCCCCACATTGAGGAGAGCTGAAACTGGACTTAAACGACATCCAGAGTGTCGCTATTCACCTCAGCGATCCTGAAAAGTATGGATTCTACATTAATATAGGACGTTTTCTATGTAATATTTCACCCCTCTCCTAGGGATGCTATGGGTGTCTTACCTTTATCTATGTTTTAATTTCACCCCTTTTCCAACCCCGTCCCTAGGGCTGCTAGGCATGTCTTAACTCCACAGTATTTTTTCCAGATATTAATTCATATGTGTACCAAGTTTGGTTGAGAGCTATTCTAGAACATACATACATCCATAATAAAGGTCATTTTGGACATTCTTTTTGACCCCTCCTAATGTCCTTCCGACTGGGGCTGAACTTAGATTTAAATGGCATCTGAGTACAAGAGTTTATCTCAGTAACCCCCTGAACTATGGATTCGACATTAATATTGGTCGTTTTTGATTATTTTTATATTTCACCCCTCTCCTAGGGATGCTATGGGTGTCTTACCCACCAAAAGATTTTTCCAGATAGTAAGTCATATGTGTACCAACTTTGGTGGGAAGCTGTGCTGGAACACACGCATATCCATAATCTCAGTAATTTTACATCAATAATCTCATTAATTTTGGATGTTTCTTGTTCACCCCTTCTCACCCCCATCCCCATGGGGGCTGTTCTATGACCAAACAGCGTCCAGAGTGTCACAGTTCATATCAGTGACCCCGAAAACTATGGATTCGACATAAATATTGGCCATTTTCAATTATTTTTACATTTCACAACCTATCTTATGGGTCTCTTACACCCACAGTATTTTTTCTGGATAGTAAGTCATACTTTTATCAATTTTGGTTGAAAGCTATGCTGGAACATATACAGATACGTCCATTATCTCGGTCATTTTGGACATTCCTTTTTCATTTTTTCTCACCCCCTATGCAATAGGAGGCTGAACTTGGACTTTAAAAAGTACGGTATGTCATTATTCAACTTGGCATCCCAGAAATTTATATACAGTATTTGACACCATTTTCGATTATTTTTATGTCACCTCCTCTCACCCCTAAGGGTGCTAAACGTGTCTTATCCCCACGCAATTCATCTCCTGACAGTAAGTCATAAGTGTACCAAGTTTGGTTGAAATCGCTCCAGTAGTCCCGAAAACTATGGATTTGACACTGCTATCAGTTGTTTTTAGTTTTATTTGTATTTCACCTCCTCCCCTAGGGGTTTCTTGCTCCCACAGTATTTTTTCCAGTAACATTTGTACCAAGTTTAGTTAACAGTAGAGCCCGGAAGTTAGGCATTTATTTTTGGTTAAAATAGGCAGGCAAAAAGGCACTTGAAATACTGAAAATAGGCAGTACTGTAATTAAAATAGGCATTTATTGGGAGTGAAAGCAAAGAGGAATCTCACTCATTATTAATGAAAATATGTTTTTTTTATATACTCATTCATTTCTTTATTATAATTTATCACATAATTAGCCTACTTACTCTTACTTTCCTTGGTTACAAGCAACAACAAGGTGCTTTTTCAAAGTATCAACTGTCATAGACGCTTGTCAGAAAGAATGTTTTTCATCATGAAAAGGAACGTTCGACTTCCACTAAAGCGATTGGCACAAATTTGAAACAAGCTGTTTTAGAAGGACACATGCCAGTTACAACAGAATTTTCACCTTTCAGAACATTCAAATGTTCATTTCTTCAATGTCCACATTAGCACTCAGAACACGTTTACACTTTTCACTAACACTGCTTCCTTTTTCTCCTGGAGCTTGCGACAGTTGATTTACTGCATCTTAAAAGATCGCCATAGATGATACCAGCGAATCATCTCTTTTCTTCAACTTCAAGATTGCTTCCGGTATCACACTATAATGTGCTGTTATAAATGACAGATTACTGCCAAGCTCTTCATTGTGCAACAACTTTTTTACCTCGCGAACTGATGCAACTTCATCTACTGATACAGCATGAAGTACCTCACGTATCTTGTCCAAATTGTTGCTGCAATATACGACTGCTGAGATCCAGGTTCCCCATCTGGTGAGAACTGGCTGTGGAGGTAAAGGGAGCTCTGGTGACACGTTCTTGAAAACCCTGATTCGGTAGGGTGATTTTAGGAAGATTTTCTTGGTATTCGAAACTAACTTATCCACATGAGGATACAAACTTCTTATCTCTTCAGCAATTCTGTGCAGTCCATGGGCTAGACATGTGAGGTGGAGCATTTTAGGAAAGAGAACTTTCAAGGCTGTAGCTGCTTTTTTCATGTAAGGTGCTGCATCTGTGACAAAAAGTAGGACATCATCATGCTGTACTCCACCCGGCCAGAGTAACATTAATGAATTTGTGAACAACTGTGCCACTGTGGAACCATTTGCTCTCTCCACCTCTTCTGTCGTCAAAAGAAATACTGATGATAGGTCAGTTTGGTTTGCTTCCATAGTTCCAATGATGACGTTGGCCATGTGGATCTTCTTTCCTGCAACTCTGCTTCGAATCCTCTGCAGGGTCTCTTCAAAGGAGATATTCAAATATGTTTTTCTTAATGTGGATTCTGACGGAACTACTACTTTAGTGTACTTCTGCAGAAACATCCTGAGGGATTGATTTTCCAGTTTCCAGAACGGAATTCCGGGGTCCAAGAAAGCTTTACGTAGATGCAGGGAAAACTGAGATTGCCTGCTGGATGTTGTAACTGCTGTTGATATTAAATTGATCTTAGGGCCAACAATATTTAACCTAGACTTATGTCTCATTGTTGCAAAATGTTGAGTTATAAAGTACTTTTTTTTTTCGTGATTAATAAATTTTTCACAGATTTTGCAAAAGAGTATAGCTCCATCAGTAGAAAGTATATCTGAACTGGATTCGCGAACATAGCCATGTAATTTACCACACAACGATGAAAATTGCGGCATGATAAATAAGTCAGCACAAACACCCGACTTGCCTTTAATAAGTTCGACAGTAGACTAAGCTCCTTTTATGTTTGACCTGTTAGACAGAAGTGATTTCCTCCCTTCCTCTGCATTATCTTATCATTTAAAAAACGGAAATACCAGGTAATTACGCATTGTCACAGCAAAAGGGGTGTGAGGAAGGAGAAGAGACGTATTTCCCTCATCCTCTCTCTTTCCTGGTATTCATTATGCTTGTGCATTCCTTTCCCTAATGAAGGTTCTGCTATTTACAGAGGTTAAATGAATGGGTTGAGAAAATAAGCTTTCAAATACCTGAAAACAAATAAGTGATTTACAGGGAACAATGTTCTAAATAGATATTTGTGACAGCAATATGTAATTTAATTTGTGCAACCTTTTTTTGTCTTCGATGTACGGATATTCATTACGTGCTTTTAAAAATGTATAAATCACAGGAAAAAAATTGCATAACGATCAAAAAAGGCAAAAATAGGCTTTAAATCATAAAGTAGGCAACGGAAGCCAAAATAGGCAAAAAGGCAAAATAAAAATTGTCTCTACACTTCCCAAATGCATGAAAACATATTTATCTCTACTTTGCTAAACTTCTGGGCTCTAGTTAACAGCTATGCTAGAACATAACACATATACAACCATAATCTCAGTCTTTGGTAATTTTCTTTTTTTCCGGGCTGAGTGACTCAGATGGTTGAGGCGCTGGCCTTCTGATCCCAACTTGGCAGGTTTGATCCTGGCTCAGTCTGATGGCATTTGAAGGTGCTCAAATATGTCAGCCTCATGTCAGTAGATTTACTGGCATGTAAAAACTCCGGTGGGACTAAATTCTGGCACCTCGGCATCTCCAAAAACGGTAAATGTATTTAGTGGGACATAAAGCAAATATTATTATTATTATTTCTATTATTTTTACCCTTTCTCATATCTCACCCCCCTCACCCAACCCAACTCCCAAGGGTGCTACGGGTGTTTTATCCCCACACAGTTAGTCTCCTGGTACTAAGTTATAAGTATACCAAGTTTATTCAAAATCACTTCAGTGATTTGGTGGGAGATGTCAAATATGTACACACACACACACACACACACACCCACTCTCTCTCTCTCTCTCACACTCTCTCTCTCGATGATGTGCCACTCCTTTCAAAAAAGGTGATTGCAGTGTTTGTGGCAACTATCGGAGTTCTGTATATCATTGCTATCTATAGCAGGAAAAATTCTTGTTAGAATTTTGCTCAACCGCCTGCAGAAATTTCCGAGAAGATCCTACCTGAGCCACAGTGAAGTTCTCGAACATCCAGAGGCACAACGGATATGATCTTCTGTGCAAGGTAAGTCTAGGAAAAATGCAGATAACAACAGTGTTCTATGACCTGGAAAAGGCTTTCGACTCAGTCCTGAGACCAGCTATGTGGACAGTACTGAAACATTTGGGCTGTCCACAGCATTTTGTAGATCTGGTCAAGGCTCTTCATGATAACATATGTGGGGAAACCATTCATCAAAATATAATATCTGCCCTGTTTCCAATCACTCATGGATTGAAACAAGGAAGAGTGCTTGTTCCAACACTCTTGGTTCTTTATCTAGCTGCCATGCTACATGGAACACCTACAGACAACCAAGGTGTAAAGGTCAGATGTCACTTCAATGGTGGACTGTTCAATTTGGCTACACTTCACTCCCAAAAGCTTACTAAGATTTCCTTCGTTACAGAATTGCAATATGCAGATGACACTGCCACACCTGCTCTCACACCCGAGGAGTTACATCAGTAAGTCAGTTGTTTCAAGAGTGCTTGGGATGGTTTTGGTCTCTCCATTAATATTCAGAAAATCAAAGTACTCGTACAGCCTGCACCAGTTTTCAATATCTCCAATGTGGATCATCCACTGGAGCAGATCGACCACCTCTTATATCTAGGAAGTATCCTCTCAACAAATGCTAACAAGATGTAGACAGGAGAATTGGTGTTGCACACTCAGCATCTGAATGTTGATTCCATCATGCCTTCATGAAGAAGGACCATAAAATGCGTACCAAGATCATGGTTTACCATACTATTGTCATATCAACACTGCTTTATGGTCGCAAAACTTGAACCCTCTACCATCAGGATATCAAAAAGCTAGAGTGATTCCATCTACAAAAACTTAGATCAATCTTAAACACCAAATGGGGGGACCAAGTCACCAACCTTGTAGTTCCTGAGAAAGCACATGATATTAGCATGGAGGCTACCATCATTGGTCACCACTCAGATGGTTAGGGAATGTCAGTCGCATGAATGAAACCAGACTTCCTCGTCAACTCCTCTCCTGTGAACTCTGTTCTGGCAAAAGACTTCAATGGAGCCCCTTTGAGGCATTTAAAGGATCAGCTGAAACATACTATGAAAAGAGCTGGAAATATCACTCAATTCTGAGATACGCTTGCTGAGAATTGTACACTTTGGCGCCACACTGTTTCTACATCAGTTACGGTATCTGAAGAGGAACAATGACGCGAAGAGGATAAACGACAAGCATGGAAGCTCCATCAAGCTCAGCCCTGCCCTCTCCGTCATTCCATGTGATCTGTGTGGACATATGGTTCATGCCAAGATTGGGCTACTACATTATATGAAACATACAAGCACTATGAGTGTTAAAATGTAAACTGCCGAAGAATATGTTTAACTCGGATACAAGTTGCAGCTGCCGCCGACAACATTTATGCATGCATACATACATACATACATACATACAAGGACATCTATATAAATAAAATCATAATGACTGTGTCTGACATTGACTATTTTGACTAAATGTCCGAACAGTCATCTGTTTCAGGTGTAATAATGACAATTTGCATATATTTGAGCTTTGGTGTCCGAGTTCTTATAACTCGAAAACTACTGGATATATTTCTACCAAACTTGATATTTAGAATCCACCTGTCCTTGGGTAGGTTTTAGGGCCAATATTATTTCACAATACCTAAATTTATAGGGAGTTTATGTGAAACTGAAACCATGATTTTGCACTTACACAAAATATGCACATCCAAAATTAATGGAAATCTATCATCCTTAATAGAAATCAATTTCTAAAACTTCTTTTTCATGTGCACCATTTCAACAGGAGGATTAATAAGGAGATATCATTAACAGACGGTTTTTCAGCACAAGTCCCAACAGACTTAAAAGCGGGTCCCCATAAAGCGTATTTCTTATAACTTGAGAACTACTGAAGATATTTCGACCAAACTTTATATTTAGCATCCACCTGTTCAAAGGTAGGTTTAAAGGTCCATGACATTTGAAATTCCCGGAATGGACTGGGGGTTTATAGGGAACCAAAACAGTGATTTTACTCTCCCACAATACGGTATATAAAAGAGCAACCTGACTGGAAATCAACCAAACTTGATGGAAATCTATTTCTAAAACTTTTTTCTCGTTTGCATTTTTTTGCTGGGAGGATTAATAAAGGAGATATCATGAACGGTTGGTTTTGCAGGCTAAGTCCAGCAGACATAGCCCAAAAGGTGTTGTACATTGAGCAGATTCCTTATCTATCTGTATAAATAAAGTCGTACGATCATGTGTCTGTACATCGACTATTTTGGCAAAATTTTCATACAGCTATCCATTTAAGGGGTAATAATGACCACCGGCATATTTTTTAGCTTTAGTTTCCTGAAGGTCCTAATTTCCACCCCCTCCCCAAAAATCAAAATTGCACCACAATCTGCTAGACGAGCTAAAAAATTGAAATTTCGCAAAAGTATACGTTTTAGCCTGTAACCGACGGAAAAAGTTCAAGATCATTAAATTTTTCACTTTTTATCCCCGAAGAATATTGAAATATTGAGGCAATTTTAATGACGGTGCAGACATTCATTTCGAGGCATTTCATGGCTAAACGGTAAGTCCTATCACAAAATGGATGGCACGATCTTCGTTCAATTTGGAGTGATCTACAACTTTTGTCGTATCTCTATCCCTTGTATGTTAGATTTGTCTATTTTTTGACCATAAGTAAATTTTACAATTTTCCACTTCCTCTGTATGTCACAAACTGAGAACCTGTTGTACGTCACATTTTCATCAACTTGAAAATGCAAGATGGTTTTTCTTTCAACTGGCATTACATAGCACTAACACAGATAGATCTTATGGTGATGATGGGATAGGAAAGGGCTAGGAGTGGGAAGGAAGCAGCCGTGGCCTTAAGGTACAGCCGCAGCATTTGCCTAGTGTGAAAATGGGAAATTGTGGAAAACCATCTCCACGGTTGCCAACAGTGGGATTCAAACCCACTATCTCCTGAAAGCAAGCTCATAACTACGTGCCCATAACAGCATGGCCAACTCACTCGGTGCAAGAATAATTGAATTTATTGCTTGCTAAAGGATTTTCATTCCAATTACAGTGGCATTCTTTGCGATACATGATGAAATTATAAATAATTATTACTTAATATTACCTAGCCCAACATAATGAAATCTAGTCTAATTAATCTAATTTATAACTGTCAGGCTCTTCAGTTCTGCCAAAACTAACTTTGAGTAAATAAATTTATGAACTACCTGAAAGAGGAAACATACGGTAACAGTATTACACCTGAAAAAGAAACGACTTAATTAAAATGGAATGACGTTTTGTTTTTGAAAGCACATCATCAGGTTCTATCAAATCACACTCAAATATTTAGAAATAAATATTTTTTTCTGTTTAAATACTTAGGAACTTGAAATCTGAAACTTATTTTAATGATGTCCTCCTTTGTCTCTACTCCAGCATTTACTGCGAGGTGTTTAAAAAGCTGTTGCCCTCTCATTGGTGTGGGTCCAAATGGCTGCAGTTCGTTGACCTACTTTTGCCAAGTCACGCCACGCCACTCCACTTGCTGTGTTTTACTTTTAGGTGTTTATAGTTTTAGTGCTTCCCTCAGTATTACCGTTGTTATTTTCCTCGTATTACAATTTACTTTGTAAACTATGCAAGGGTTCTTAATCAGCATCTGATGGGCTGCCTATTATACTGGCAATCCTGTACATTCGAGCCTGCAGTACTTGTTGCAGGTAAATTCCTGTCACTTACGAATTCCCCTTCGGCAGAGCTTACTTCACTAAGATCAGTATCCTCCCCACTAAATTCCAACATTCAGTTTGTTATGACCCGTAAATCATTTTCCTCTAATGGTGGGGGCCGTAACTCCTTTTAGATATTTTAGCACAAAAAATTCAAGAAAAAGAATGAAATAAAACAGTTGTCTCTGCAGTTTGGAAGGAAATAATTAATTGTGCCTGTATTATGGAACACATGCATTCGATAATAAATGTTGTGTGACTCACGGTAAACACACACTCCAGTCATGAAGGAAGAACTCAAGACTGCGGATAATAAATCAGGTCACAGTTCTAATGTGTCAGGTAGTGGTGGTGGTGGTGGTGGTGATTGTTTTAAAAGGAAATACAACTATCAGAGAGGTCTGTTTAGTATCACAATCTCCAGAAATCCCTTCTACAGCAATATTATTGCATCCAAGAGATGATTAGGCAACGAGATGAAGCTTCAGCATGAATCTATTAGGCTTTAGGTCATTCTTGTCCGGACGTAAATTGCGTTCTTTATGATGCAACTTGTAGATGACACATTGGTATTGGGAGAAGATAGTTGACAAAATAACATCGCTGCTGATGATGATGCTTGTTATTTAAAGGGGCCTAACATCGAAGGTCATCGGCCCCAAAATAACATCAGAGGGCAGAATCATCCAGAATACAATGCTGAAAAAAGAAATAAATCTCTGAAGGCAGGCAACTCAGAAATTTTTTTTTTTAGAATCGGCGGATATATCCATGTTCCCCATTGAGCGAGTGGCTTGTAGCCGCAGAACTCGTCGCATCGCCCACTGAACGGATTAAGAAGAAAGATAGAGAGGAATCAAAAGTAGATGCAAGGAAGAAAACAATCACAACAGACCTCCAGAAATGTATTCCTATACCCTGCCTATCAAACTGTCAATCATTTTATTTGCACGAGCTCTGGACACTGAATATGACAATCCATGATGCCGCTGTGCTATGGGGTGAAACAACTGGTGGGAGAAGAGGTAATGAAATAGAGCCTTTTTTACTGAAATGGATTCAGTGTCATTTGTCGAATCATACTCGGGTGTTAACAGTGTGGTCCGATAATTGTGTATGTTCGAACAGAGACATTTAAATTTCTCTCATGTACAACTGGCTTCTGACACAGTTCCCACAATTTCCAGAAAACAACCATAAATTTCTTCTAGAAGTACAGAGAGAGCAGAGAGAGAGAGAGAGAGAGAGACGTGCACGCACACACACAGAGCGATTGCAAAAATTTCACGTCTTTAACTGAAAAATCTGGATCCCCTTTCACAAACTGCAAGAAATATACTACCGGTAAAATGTTTCTAATCTCAAAAGTTGTATGGTTTAAAATTTCAGATGACCGAGCTAGAATTATTGCCTGCAAGACATCCTTCAACGATACCTGTTTTCATAAATTGATATCAGAAGACATTCACAATTAAGTATTTATTTTCCACCTAGTCGATACAATGATTGCTTAAGGCAATTTTTAATGGTCAAAAGTGGTACATGTTTCGTATATTATCAACATCTTCAGCCACATAACACTGTTTAGATGAAAAATGTATAAAATTGACAAAGTAATGCTTTAGAGGAAGTGTCCTTAAAATTAACATAAGATTGACAAGATTAAAACAAACAAATAACTTTGTCAATTTTATACATTTTTCATCTAAACAGTGTTATGTGGCTGAAGATGTTGATAATATACGAAACATGTACCACTTTTGACCATTAAAAATTGCCTTAAGCAATCATTGTATCGACTAGGTGGAAAATAAATACTTAATTGTGAATCTATTGTAGTGCGATACGGACCATGAAGCTGATTTTATGTAATCAGAAGACATTGTAGAAATGCTCTCCTGTTACCAAAGGAAATTCCAACCATATGAAGCAGACCCAAACCCATTAGTTCAACAAAATACGTGGACCTGCAAACGTTAACTCAGTGGATCCCATGGGAGTACAGCGCATTTTACAGCTTTTTCCCTCATGGAGAAGAAGACTAATATCCTACCGATGAGCGATACCTCTAGAGACATAAATTGAAATTATCTGGAGAAAATTAAAGTCAGCAAAAAGTAATTAATTACAATAATTACCTTACACAGAACTTCAGTGACAAAAATAATGGTAAAAAAAAAAAGAAGATAATTTTCCTAACGTGATATTTATTATAAAGTTTCATGCATGCTACATTATATTTTTCTTGTTCATTTAGCTACAGAACAGATATACAGTAAATTGATATTACAAACAGTTATTTACCTAATAACTTACTTTTACAGTATCCAGAAATTTAATAAGTTTTTTTTTTTTTTTTTTTACCATTTGCTTTACATCGCACCGATACAGATAGGTCTTATGGTGACGATGGGATAGGAAAGGTCTAGAAATGGGAAGGAAGCGACCGTAGCCTTAATTAAGGTACAGGGCTGCCGACAGTGGGGTGCTGGAATTTAGTCCCACAGGAGTTCTTTCACGTGCTAGTAAATCTACCGATACGAGGCTGACGTATTTGAGCACCTTCAAATATCACTGGACTGAGCCAGGATCGAATATGCCAAGTTGGGATAAGAAGGCCAGCGTCTTAACATTCTGAAACTCAGCCCAGCATACACATTTTGTGGTGGAAGCCATGTATCGCATTGAAGTGATTAGAAAAGCTGCAAACACAGTATGAGTGATCAAGCTCTCCATCCCTCAACAGCACAGAATACTAAATAGTAAACAGAAGATCAAAATATTCGATCAATCGATTGTAGTCTCTACTGCTTGCTATAGCTATTGATGCTGTCAATTATTTCACATTCGAGAATTATGCTTTTTTCAAACATGTTTATTAACTTATCTTTACAAACTTTTCCTAGCATAAAAGACACACCCTAGATTAATGTGATAAAAACTGAAAAAGGTGCTTCTATTATGCGGATAAATATGTCCATTTTGTCTGGCAGAAGAATGCATTTTCAGATTTTTTCTGAACTCCCTGACATTTCCTGGTTTTCCATACAGAAATTTCTCCGTACAGAGGAAAATGCATATCGGCCCAACTGAGGATTTCTGGTTGTTAGTACCATCTGTTAGTTCAAATAGAGCCTACACTACAGCATTAAATAACTTAGATTAAAATGAAATCCAAATAATGATGTAAATATTTTTTCTTTCCCATGAATTTTGATTGTAATTTTCTGGAAATGAATAAAATTGTATGTTTAACCCTTTCGCACTCAGCGCGCCGATCTATCGGCGTGAGAGGTTATGGCGAGAAAGCTCACAGCGCCGATACATTGGCTCTGTCCTATTTAGGGACTTTGGTCATTTGCGTGGCTGTTAAATCGTAACAGCTGATCGTGACGGTACCTTAAAGCGTTGAATTTACGTTTTACTCTACGGATATACCACCAGGCCTACAAAATAATTTTATTTTCGACAAAAGTGATCTGTTAACCGTGAATGTTTATGTTGTGGTTATTGGAAGTTGTTATTGCGTGGATCTGTTTTGGTTGGTTTATGAATACAATAATTTGATCTTGCTATGAGTTTAGTTTAGAGTTTATTTCGTTTCTTTCATATATTGTGTGTTCGCTGTACTTCGCAAACTATAATTTTACTCCTTTTCATAACTCTGTTGTTGCGCGAGCTTGGATCATCTTTTTATTGTAATGGCTAGGCCATATTCAAGGACGAAATCCTTGAATTTTCAGATGATTTAGACAGTAATAATGACCTTTTGCTGAAAGTGATTCCCATTATGTGGGAAATGACACGGTCACAGCTGCTCACCACGAGGACCTGAGATCGATGACCGTTACATGTACAGTGATTAACTTTTTTGCCATGCTTCATGACTGAACTGCAGCACACACATCATACTGATATCAAATTATACCAGAATTAAATGTTCTTTCTTTCACGTCTAAGAGTAAGGAAGGAAGACGCAATAATGTCTGAATTTTATGTCATTGAAAACCATAATTTATTTTTTAAATTTATTTTCAGAATTTCATTGAAAACCATAATTTATTTTAAAAAATTTATTTTCAGAATTTAATATTTTTTTTTGGCTTTACCAATAACAATACGTCCTAGGCATATTCATTTCTGAAATGCTCATAGTTTCCTGTATTAGTGTGATTTATTTTATTTTAATATGTGTTAAACTGTTTACGTGTTGATTTTTGTAATTTGGTTTGGAAAATCACAGAAATTAGTTTGGGTGTCTTCAAGCAAACCCCTGCATATAGGCTGAGTGCCAAAGGGTTAAGTTTGACAATGGGTTGGCATGGCTCTTTGTTTGTTTGTTGTTTAAGCAAGCATTTTGCGTGAAAAACAAAATGTTTCGGCAAAATGTTTTATCATAGTTTATCATTTTCATTATCCATGTTGATTTCCTACTTTTGTGTGAAAAAAGGACTTTATTACAACTTCCACCTAATCAACACTATAAGACAAATTCTTAATCTACCTCAGTAGAAGTAGTACTAGTTTTGGTCAATATCTGACGATCCTCAGCTATCTATATATTAAGAGAGTTTACTACGAATAGCTTTGGTAAATCCGTCCATCCGTTCTACTGGACCGATTTGTTTCATTTTTGTTTTGTTCTCTCCGGAATTACCTACCGGTGTATCATGAGACATTGATAGGTCTCTTAAGTTCGGCCAACTTCGAGTAATAATAAAATAAAATCATTAAATGATCACTAATATTGCAGGTGAAGGCTTACCCTAACCAGCAATATATTCTGTACTTAGCATGTTGCTAAGCGACTGACACTTTCATTAATATTCTGATATTCATCCTTAGTGATGTCATTGCATGCAGCCATGTTTGATTACTATCTCTCAAGCCCGAGAGTATACACTTCCTCTGATCACGGAAGAATGCTATGCCTTACTAGATACTCTTTAATTCTCTATATTCAACAGATGACAGAGCGTTCCTAATAACTTACGTGCTGCTAAAAATCTATGTAATGAGCTCGATAGCTGCAGTCGCTTATGTGCGGCTAGTATCCAGTAATCGGGAGATAGTAGGTTCGAACCCCACTGTCGGCAGCCCTGAAGATGGTTTTCCGTGGTTTCCCATTTTCACACCAGGCAAATGCTGGGGCTGTACCTTAATTAAGGCCACGGCCACTTCCTTCCCACTCCTAGGCCTTTCCTATCCTATTGTTGCCATAAGACATATCTGTGTTGGTGCGACGTAAAGCCAATACAAAAAAAAAAAGTCTATGTACAAACATACCCTATCATGACGAACAACTTAGACCTTAGACTTAGATCTGGGAACACCTATTGAAGGATAACCTAGCTACACTAGGAAGAGTGAAGGCCATGTATCTTAAAAAATGTTCTCTACCTGGCAAAAAAAACTCCTTCGAGAGTAATCTATGAGCTCACTAGACAACCGTTCTATATGAAAGAACTGCGATTCAAAATACCATTGCCTTTTACGACACAATACAAAGCTTTTCATCAAGAACTGCAGGATAAAAAAGCAAATATATGGATAGATTTTTACCATACAGACGGCATGATGTCGTCAGAATGGATGAATTCTGACTAAAAACTGTGCCATACCTAGGCCCCGATTTACAAATGGGCGGATCGAGTAATTATGGCCTGCGTGAATTACATCTTAAATTTATCACAATCAAATTACTTTTACTTTCCACAAATTATTCCAATTATTTTATTAGCCTATATAAAACACTTTAAACTATTCTAACTTTAAAACCTGAGTTTAATCTATATATTTAAAATTTATGAAGAAAATTAAACAACTGCAAACAATAAGAAAGGTATTATTTAACTCGTGTGAGTGCTGGGTGAACAATACACTATTGTAGTTGGTGGCTTGGCAACTCTCTGTCATTGTCTCGTGATGGTTAGTGTGTGTATTGTTGTTTACTTCAGCTCACCGTCAACCTCACCTAGCCAACTCATTGTCTTGTGTAATTCTTACATGTTTTTTCAGTATTTAACCATAAGGAAAAATTAAGTGGAGCTGAATACAAAAAACGCGCTGCTAAAAAGCAGAGTGACGAACTTGAACTACTGAAGGAAGTGCCTAAAATGGGAAAGTTCTTTACTTTGACTTGTTCAGCTCCAACCTTGGAATCGGAATGCCAAGATGACTTAACAAAACCTTCGACTTCGTCACCGGTCCCATTTAACTTTACACAAGAAGACTTACAAGGCCTAGATATACAGACTGATCAGCCCTGTGTTAGTATTAACCCTTACCTGGTACAGGTTCGCTTTTGTATCATAAATGTACAACAGGGCCCCTGGGACCCAGTTTAAATTTCTAATTTAAATACAAAAAATAATTACATTATTTAGCTCAACACACACTGTTTATATCATAAATAAACAACCTTAAAATATTATTCAACTCATTAAACCGATTAATGAGTGAACTTTTTTGTTTGCGTAAATTTTCAAACATGAACTTGAGAATATCTCAAATGTATTGCATTAATGGAATCCCAGGGTTCCAAGGACCGTGTGTTACTAGCTTGCCCGGGTGTGCAGAAGAAATCGACCGCGTCCACATTTCACAGCTGCTTCTTAACACGCAACAACAATGAAAAA
The DNA here is from genome assembly GCF_040414725.1 of Anabrus simplex. Lineage (NCBI taxonomy): Eukaryota > Metazoa > Arthropoda > Insecta > Orthoptera > Tettigoniidae > Anabrus > Anabrus simplex. Next base: position 249,416,148 of record NC_090268.1, read on the forward strand.
CCATTACAGACGGAAGAGTTACATAAATTCAAAAGTTGCGCGGGGTCCTCAGGATCCCGGCATACCAGTTAAGGGTTAAATTGAACGATGAGACTGAAGTTGTTCAGCAGCCATTTGGAACTATTTCACAATCACAACCTGAGGTAACCTTAACTAATTCATTTCCTATAGATGATCCTGCTACTTGGAATGTCAAGTTAAATTCAGTAGTTGAGAATGTTATTAAACATTGTCCAAAACAAAACGTAATGGTGAATTTTTTGAAATCTCTGCGACAATAATGGTAAAATAATAGTCTCAAAACATGTTTAAGAGTACTCTTCCTAATGGAGATGTTGTTTTAAGAGATTGGTTTATTACATTCACAGTCAACTGGGAAATTATTCTGTATTCAATTTTGTTTATTTCAACCAGACAATGCAAAAAGACATTTTCTACTGGTTTTAATGACTGGAAGCACAGCTACGAACTACTGAAACATCATGAACATTCTCACGACCACAGATGTAATGTTCTCATGTACATCACCAGAAAAAAAAAAAAAAAAAAAAAAGTTAATTCAGGTTGATAAAATTCTGTTTACACAGTATGAAGAGGTAAACTACTGGCAAAGTATAATCTCATGAATAGTTTCTGTTGTACAATTTTTGGCAGTGAGGAGACAATGAGATTTTGGATCAACTTCAAATGATTTATATCCTGGATGCCTCGAGTTAATAAGTGAATATGACCCTTTCCTTGCCAGCACATCGGAAAACGTGGTAAGAAAGGTCAAGGGCAAACCTCATACCTGTTTTCTCAAATATGTAATGAATTTATTGAAGTTATGAGAAACTGTGGGCTCAAAACTGTAGTTGATAAAGTAAAAGAAGCTAGATACTACTCTCTAATTGTAGATTCGACACCTGATTGCTCTCACACTGAGCAGTTGGCTATTGTTTTATAATACGTACCTCAAACAGAGCCAAAGCCTGTAGAACGACTCATTAAGCTCCTGCCTGGAATATCACATACTTCTGCTGGACTAGATAAAAGCTGTAGTTGACTGTTTTGAGACTTTCGAAATCAACATCAAAAACTGTAGGGGCCAAATTTATGATAATGCTTCCATTATATCAGGAGCTTACTCAGGTCTTCAGGCCTGGATAAAGCAGCAAACTCCCCTTGCTGAATACGTATCATGTGCAGTACATTCATTAAATCTTCTTGGTTCGGCTGTCGCAGAATGCTGCACTGCCACAGTAGTTTCCTTTGGCTTCGTCCTTCTGTGTCAATGTACAGATGGAATATTACAAAGCAATTCTTGGCAAAAAACGGTACGCCAGTGGTAAAATCTTTATCAGAAACCAGTAGGTCTGCAAGAGCTGACGCTGTCAGAGCTTTGGTAAAAGGTTATGAAGAAATACGACAATCGTTGAGGCAGCTATCTGAAGACTCCACTGTAAAACCTGCTTGTAGACTTGAGGCACAAAGGCATGAAACTAAATTTCAGAATTTCGAGACAACTTTTCTGTTAGTTGTGTGGAATGACATTTTGGAAAGAGCTGACAAGTGTTCTAAAAACTTGCAGTATGAAAACATCAATCTTGAGAGGAGTAAAGCAATTGAAAATCCTGAAATGATTCATCAAAGCAAAAAGGAATGAGTCTGACATATATAAGCAATCTGCTTTGAAATTAGGTGGATGTGATGTTCCAAGCTACACAAGAGTAAGAAAACGGAAAATATTTGCAGATGAAACACGGGGGATTGAAAGAGACTAGATGCAAGAACAAATTTCAAAAGACCGGGCGAGCTGGCCGTGCGCGTAGAGGCGCGCGGCTGTGAGCTTGCATCCGGGAGATAGTAGGTTCGAATCCCACTATCGGCAGCCCTGAAGATGGTTTTCTGTGGTTTCCCATTTTCACACCAGGCAAATGTTGGGGCTGTACCTTAATTAAGGCCATGGCCGCTTCCTTCCAACTCCTAGGCCTTTCCTATCCCGAGGCCGATGACCTTCGATGTTAGGCCCCTTAAAACAACAAGCATCATCATCATCATCATTTCCTATCCCATCGTCGCCATAAGACCTATCTGTGTCGGTGCGATGTAAAGACCCTAGCAACAAAAAAAAAAAAAAAAAAAAAAAAAAAGCAAAACAATTTGTCACGTACCTTTCCCAACCTTGAAATTGCAATTAAGATGTTTTTGACCTTACCAATAACCAACTGTACTGCAGCGGAGTAAAAAATGCAAAGAGGGCAACACTTCTTAATGAAAAGTTAAGCTCATTAGACTTACGTGCACTGAAAAAGATTTAACTTTGAAAACCAACTCTGATGAAATTGTTAGAGTTCACTAGGAAAAAATCTTTTATGTAAAGTAGTATTATATACAAGTAGCCTATAAACAAAACTTGTATTTTTAAATGTGATCGAAATAAATTACAATAAATTAATGATAATATATATGTCTTATTTCTAAAATTATTTACTTACACACAAACTATCGAACTGAACCAACGGCTTTTAAATAAAAATAAAAATAGCACGATTCTTATTTGGCTGTTACTTGTATTTGGCTTGATAAATTTAATGATGAGAATTAACTTTATTTTCATAATGTGGCTGTTTTAAAACTCATAATCTTGAAAACTGTAATTTTTAATTTGTAAACAATTATTTTTAGAGGAACAGAAAAACGAGCGGGGGTGGGGGGCAGCTAAGTATTGTTTGCCCATGGCGCTAACTACTTGAAATCGGGGCCTGGCCATACCATAACGCACTTCTTATTAAATGTTCATAAAACCATTGGAGAGGGCAGGCAAAATAATTTTATTTATTTTTTTGCTATGGGCTTTACGTCGCACCGACACAGATAGGTCTTATGGCGACGATGGGATAGGAAAGGCCTAGGAGTTGGAAGGAAGCGGCCGTGGCCTTAATTACAGCCCCAGCATTTGCCTGGTGTGAAAATGGGAAACCACGGAAAAGCATTTTCAGGGCTGCCGATAGTGGGATTCAGGCAAAATAATAAGACGACAAGCATATCAAGACAAGTTATCTGACCTATTTATAATGGATGCTGTGGAGCAGCATGGGTCCTCTAGTATATAAACTTAAGAATTAAAAAAACACATCACATATACACAATGATGTGACAATTCAATTTTACATAATCTTCTAAGGTGTCGTCGTCCTAAAATATACCTAGGTTCAATAAAAAACATCCACACTGTGTAATCATGAAATCTTTTTTTTAAATATTTGTCCTATGAATTATGAGAGAAACATTTTTTAAAAGGGAAGTTAGAAAAGTTCTTATTGTCATTCAATAAAGTGCAACATCCTTAAAACTAGTTATTGAAAAAGGTACTGCACATTTATGTCTTAAAGTAAAAACTAACACCTTACTTAAAAAATTTCACTGTTACCAGCAAAAATAATGCAATACAATCTCTTGTAATTTTGTGTTATGAGGATGGTCGGATATTGACAAACTAGTACTAATTCTAATGAGATAGATTAAGAATTTATGACTTGTGGTATTGATTAGGTGGGAGTTTTAATAAGTCCTTTTTTCACATGGAAGTGTTTTATGTTATTCGATAGAGAATTATGTACTCTACAAAATATTGTGTTTAGTTTTTTTGGCCGATTAAGTTTTGTTTGTTTCATGTCCTTAAAATGGAGTGTCAAGTTGAGAAGAAAGAGCATTTTCAACACCTTCTGCCTTTTGTATTTAATTGAGGTGCCAAAGCCACAGAAGCTGCTCGAGAGATTTCTGAAGTGTATGGCAAAGAAGCGATGTCTCTTAGGATGACTCAAATAAATAAATAAAATAAAATATATCATAAATGTCATTTATGACACACATTAGATTTCAATTAAGAGATGTTTAGAACTTTGGTGTTTAGTATTTAATAATAAGTAAAGAGGTCTAAGAGAGATCTGGTAGTGTGAAAAAACCGCTGAGGAAAAGGACAATAAGGTCCTCGAAACGTATGGTGTATTAGGTGATAACAAATAATTAAATAACTTTAAGTATTGACAAGGCTGATTTTAAATATCAAATGTGTATTTATTGGAGTAGAGATTGCAGTCAATACGGACCATTATAAAATCAAATCACAATGGTTAAGTTGATATACTATGAAACATATCATAATAAACATATTAAAAATCTGCAATTATATTATTATTATTATTATTATTATTATTAATATGTATGTCATACACATGTAATTCCTACATAACTACTTAAATTATACGTTAACATGCTCAACGTAATCATGAATTTTACTAACAACTTCACCTCAGCAGTCAGTTAACTGGAAATCTTGGACATTTTCTGGGTATGTTTTGCGGTCATGCAAGCTGTATTTATTTCCATACTTGTTTTATTCAGAAATACAATCGGCAACTTATGCAGGAGAAAATTAATTTTGGAACCAAGTCCTGAGCATGTTCACTACAGCAACCTAGTCCATGAGAAATGGTAATTAAATGTAAACTTTCCAGGCATTCTTGAAATATTTCTCCCCACAACGCTCCTAGTACACTAAGATTTCTCACAACTTCCTCTACAAAAGAAAACATCAATAACAACTTGTTTGATGGGTAAAAGAGATACTTGGATGAGTTAGTATATCCTTGTAGACTTGTTAGGGCTGAAAATGGACTGCCTTTTGCCTCCTTTTGTGATTGAATCTGTCACTTTGCTTGCATGTTTAACAATACATCCATAGAAGTGATGAATTACATTCATTTTGGAATTGGTAAAAGAAGCTTTCCACCTGGATAATGGTGGCTGATTGGAGGTAAGCTGGCTGTGAATTTCTCCCTGAGCTGTACTTATGATTTTGGCATTCTTTTTGACAACAGCTTATGACTGAAAAATGATGTCAAGGGTACTTCAATTGCAGACTGGCAATTACCTCCTTTAGGTAGGGCATATCTTAGTGGGATATACACTGATTATAACATGTGTAGATGCAAAAAAAGTACACTGTAGAAGAGTGATCATCACACCTTATGGATCTAGGATATCAAAGTGACTTTCCAAGGGGCCATGGTTTAATATGCTTGTAAGCACATAAGACAAAAACATGGCTCTACAAATACTGTGAAAGTTCTATTGTACTTTTAAGTGTCAGATGCAAGGATTTAAAAGTTCTCTCGGGGGCAAATGTATTGTGTAGTGCTTTTAAAATCTGATTTCACCCAAACGATAACATTTCTGACATTCAGCAAATAATGCTTCATTAGGAGTTTTGGCATTTAGTGCATCAAAAACATCATCCAGCTCCCACATTAAACTTTCTGTGGCTTCACTTCCTTCAAAACTATTGGTGCGACAGTCTCTAAAAAAATGTATTGCATTTGCTGTAGACCTACTGAATAATTGGAACACCACAAACAAGCATTCATTTTCTGAAAACTGTTAGGAATGATGTGCGATGAGGTTACTTTTGGACATACCCCCAAACCCGCAGAGAATCCTGGAGCGTATCATTTTCATAAACTACCCCGTAATAGTTGAAGCTGATACTGTGGCCTTAATAGGTAAAATTTTCTTTGGCAAAAAATAGTTTCTAATGCATTTCAGGATATGAACTGCATCTGAAAATGTCCAAACCTTTCTCGAGGAGCTCATAGGATTCAGAGAGCTAACACTGAAGTTACTGAGTTACCCCTGATATCAAGATTTTGTTAAGCTGTCTTGGTTGTCTGACTCCCGTCACGCACAAATCCAACAATGTGATTCCCAGGATTTACTAGTTGAATAACTACTTGGATTATTATTTTCGACAGTATGTCACCAGATGTGGAATTACGACTTTCACATATTGCAATAGGTTGTACCTAGTGCTTTAAGAGTGATACAAACATTACGGCATGATTTGCAATATTTGCTTCTTGATCTTCTGGTGCGAGATCATCAAAATCTACATATCTATATATCTTTAAAGAAGTGCCATTAAACTGTATTTCTTCTTTTAGTTGCACTGTTGCCATCTGTCATCGTCATAAGTGTTCAAGGCTTGAGAAATGGTACTGAAAGAATGATTGAAACCATATGAACACATCAAGCCTTTCAACAGACTGCAAAGATCTGATGGTGATGGGAGTGGCAAAAGGTCATGCTGTCTACAATGTCTATATCCTATTTTTTGCAAGTTGCTTTACGTCGCACTGACACAGACAGGTCTTATTGCGAAGATGGGACAGGAAGGGGCTAGGAGTAGGAAGGAAGCGCCCGTGGCCTTAATTAAGGTAGAGCCCCAGCATTTACCTGGTGTAAAAATGGGAAAACACGGAAAACCATCCTCAGGGCTGCCGACAGTGGGGTTTGAACCCACTATCTCCCGAATACTGGATACTGGCCACAATTAAGCGACTGCAGCTATCGATCTATAACCTCTTATGGAATTAATTTTCAATAGGAGTGCTTCCAGTAGAAGTTTCTCATCATAATGCATGTCTTCTGAACTTTTACAGCTATCGCTCTTCTTCAATATGGTATCAATTATTGTCTTCTGTTTTTTGTTAAAAGTACTTACCTGTTTATTAGACGATTTAATTTCTTGAAGCTCCCTTTCTAGTTCAGCATTTCTTTCTTTCCTTCTTTTAATGAACTGCTAACAAAAGTAGCCCTCCTCCGGATATGCATAATTCTCTCTCTCTTTTTTAAATTTATTTAGATGAATTCCCTCTGAATATCAGCACTAACCTTTGATTTATTGCCAACACCACATTATGCTGAGTTAATACTAGGGGAATGACGTACGGAAGAATCATGAGTGGAAGGAACATCTGATTTGGTAGACTGGTGTTGATATGGAGGTGTCTATGGTTCCTTTATAGATTTTATGATTTAGTACAGTCATTTTTTCCAAGTTTGTGGTTAGTTGTTGGATTGACAGCCATGTACAAAGCAGTGGCCATCAGTACACTGAGTGGAAAGTAGCAGCATAACAGAAATGAACCAATGTCAACAACTACCACTCCAGGATTTACCAACATCAATCTAACATTCATTAGGAATCTTGCTGCAGCCTATGTATCCTATGTCCTGTACCACAGACTTATCATGACCTGGGAAACAGCCCTAAATGCAGATCAGTGGTGATTGATTGAAAAATTCAACTCACTTGACATCATACAACAGTAAGCTCACCTGCCATTCACAACAGCTCTTTTATTCCTTTTGCACATTCCCCTCAGACTCAAAGCATTTACAGCTATGTCAGTAAGGCATAGTTACCGCTGAATATTTTTTCCCAGCATAAGGTCCAAAACACAGTGGATGGCATATGCAGGATTGTGGAGTACACACATAAATGCAGTAATTTATGTCATTTTGACTTTGCTAGCATTGACATCACTTTTAATAATGGCGACTAACTACTGGACAAGCCTAATATTCTACGCATACAGTAGAAGTCCACTGTAGTGAAAATTCATAGCAGGGAAAAATTTACTCACTATAGCAGATTGTCGTTATATCCGATTTTTCGTATTAAGTCTGGAAAAACCCATACACGTTAAAATCAGCATGAAACGGCAGTCAGCTTGGTCAAAACTTGCGTTTTCGCGGACGATATCCACACTACGGCTTACTCAATCGCAATTTTTTTAAAATGTGATACTACGTGAAAGTATATGTTTAATTTCATTCTGAAAAAATTATAGTACCAGTATCACTCTACATGCTTCTGTGGCAAACGTTTCAGTTATCTTATTCAAACAGCAACACCTAACCTAACCGTATATGTATCATGAAAATACATTTCAAGCGGCTGTAGGGAAATGATAACCTCCTCGCTGTAAATTTAAATGGGAATACCCTTTCCAAAATATAACCAGACATGAGAAAATAAGAACTATCCTCTGAAATCAGTGATGCACTCTGCCATATCTTGAGGTGTACCACATTCTTACTTAATTTCAGTATATAACATTATAACTAGGCGATCGTTTACTGCAGCCTTTATGTCTGAGTTAACACCTATCGCCAAGTTATTTAAGCACTTATTATGAAAATGTGTTATCCTCTTTCACTTTGAATTTTCTTTAGAGAACAGCAGTCAAGGGGTATTACCAATCGATTCCGACATCACCTTCGAATGTTAACAAGAGAGCTCACATGTGCATATAGTGACAAAACGATACCAAAGATTGATCGCGTTTTGTGGCAAATGTTTCATTTTTCTTATTCAAACAGTGTCACATAAATTAACTTAACCATACTATATGTATCATGAAAACATATTTCAAGTGCAAGTGATGCTTCAGTGATGGGGATCTCGCAGTAAGCTAAGGATAATACATAGTTTAATATAGGAATTTTCAAGGGAGAGAAAGAAAACTGTTATAATGGGGTTCTCACTATATGCCCGCACTCGCTATAGCAGACTTCTACTGTATAACTTTTGAAGAAGAACTTTGAAGTTTGGATATAATGTAAAAAATGGATTCTCGCTTATAAATTTACAATGGAAATAACTTTCTGAAATTTAACCAGACGCAAGAAAATATAACCTAAACTCTGAAATCAGTGATGTGCCCTGCCAAATCTTGATGTGTATTGTACAGTATTCTTACTTAATTTCAGTTTATAGCACTAAAATTTAGCGATCGTTTACTTTAGCCTTTATTTCTAACGAGTTAACAACTGCTATCAACCATGTTATTTATGTCTTTATTACGAAAACATGTTTTCTTTCATTTCTTATTTTCTTCACGGAACAGCAGCAGACAGGTATTACTAATTAACTCCGACATCACCACTCACTAGTGGACACAGTGAGGAAACGACACCGAAGATGAAATGAAATGGCATATGGCGGCCTGCGCGTCATGATGAGGATGAAATTATGATAAAGACGACAAATACACCCAGCCCCCGTGCCAGAGAAATTAACCATTGATGGTTAAAATTCCCGACCCTGCTGGGAATCGAACCCGAGACCCCTGTGACTAAAGGCCAGCGCGCTAACCATTTAGCCATGGAGCCGGACATTGAGGATGATCGATCGTACGCAATATAATTGCTGGGGTGCACAAATATCGGTAACTGAAAAACAAAAAAATCATGCACGCTTATCACTTGTAATAACGGACGCATCAGTGATGGGGCTCTGGCTGCAACTGAAGGATAATACATAGTTTAATATAGGAATTTTCAAGAGAGAGAAAGAAAACTGTTATAATGGAGTTCTTGCTATATGCTGCACTCGCTATAGCGGACTTCTACTGTATAACTTTTGAGGGAGAACTTTTAAGATTGGATATAATGTAAAAATGGATTATTTTTACAAGACTAGGGATTAGTATGTTCCATTATTCTTCATATAATTCAATTTGTTTACCATTACTTTCAACCAAGACATTTAAAAAAAAAGCAAACTTGTAGTTTTATGCAACTCTTGACATTGTGATCACAGCCGTGGTAGCTCTAGTTTCATGTGAACTGTAGTTGCCTGAATATGCCACTCAGTTATCGTGCTCTTAGAAGTAAATAATCAATGATACTATAAAATATCTGCAACTCTGGAACAGCTTGTCTTGATTACCTTTAGTACTCTGTACAACTTGCGAGAGAGTTTGGGACGCCCACGGACAGTCTTGTGCCACACTACAGGAAAATTAGTGCGACTACAGAAGTTTTGGGTGACAGCAATGGTAGTATCAAGATTGAGTACTACATGCCACCATCCACCAGGAACGAACACAGTCTCACCAGGCTTCTGGAGGATTTCAACCTAAATACAAAAACCTAGATTCAGTGTCATAATAAAGGCTTTATTTTCCTTTATCACAAAAATATCATCTCAATAAATAAAAGAAAAACAGGATCACTTCAATTCTTCTGGATTATTAGGTCTATGAGGAATAACTAGCTTTGATAGAACAGCACAATTATTTTATATACTTTAATGGAGTTCGCAGTTTTTCACACTAATGACAAAAGAAATGACAATATTAATGTAGAAATATTCACAAATTGTTGTTAACTTAGTCATGCTAATCCATTCACTGTGGATACCTCCAACCATTTTCTGTCTTCTTCTGAGTAAAATATCCAAAGTCAAGAGAGAAATGTAAGGATGAAAATTGTGTTGTTAAATAAAAGTGCAGAGTTCTCCCTAGGAAATTTTTAATTTTTTGAGACAGCCTGGCTAATATATGCTAGATATGTGCTAATTACATAATATTAATATATATTTGAGTCAGTGGGTGCTCTGAATTAAAATGTAGGCCTAAATACTGTAAAACTGCCATGATAAATCTTTGTTACTGTCAGTGTCTGGATTGGCATAGAATCTCAAGCGAGCACTCGATTCCACATGATGTCACAAACCTGTAGGGTACTCCACAGCAACCGAGTGGTAAATCCCAGTGTCACATGATTATGAACGAGCAGCAGAACACTAGAAGTTAAAAATACTCTTGTTCGTGATAATAACACTAAAATAGTTAATATTTCTGTTAACATTTACCTGTCTGATATTACTGTTAATGCTCTAATGGGAATACATTGAAATTTTATCATATTCATCTTTTATGTTATATTCTCCACCCGGCTACTCATCCCTGCAAACCGGCTAACGAAAATTTCTGTGTAATAATTTAAAAATGGAAGTACCCATGTCCTTTATGAACTGTTTGAGAATACACTAAAGACAAAACATACACACTATTTACATAAAATTACTCATCACTTCTTGCAAACAAATTTTTTCTTCAATGTTAAAATTTGAATGACATTTCTTGAAAATGTGACATTCAGTGCTAGAAGCAGGTAACTTCAGTGTACTGACAGAGGGAGATTTGAATCCTGGCCTCGGAATAGGAAAATGGGACCAAATCCACATCAGAATATTTGAAAGCTTTAATTCATACAGGAATTCTTGTCAAAAACACAAAAAAACAACCAACCAATTATTTCTGGTAGAAGGAATTTAATGCTTCTGAGATAGCCTGTCATATGGCAAAGATCTGCACTGCATGACCACCAAATTGGTAGCTTAATTCTTATGAATATTCCTTTAAAAAAAAGACAAAGTCAGGAAAGACCGAGATATATAAAATTAATGGGTTTAAAACCCTCGGAAATTTTAGAAATGAGTTTCTGTCACGAATGCGTGACGTAAAAGTTTACCATCAAAGTTGATGAAACTCCCTATAGCAGGTTCACATCTCAGCCTCGCTCAGACTTGCTTCTCGCCACACTACTGCACGTGTTATAATTATGTTTCCTCTCACCCGGCGGAACTTGGTTAGGGACAGTAGGGGGAGAGCCGTGCTCTTAGTAGGGGAAGGGGAAATATATAGAATGGGAGGGTGGGATGTTTATTTTAGAGGAGGTAACTTCAAATTATTAATTTTTCGTGGTGATAAAAGCGGCGAATCTGTTCATATAACGGATTTTTGTTCTCTTGTATGTCATTCAAATTTTGTTTGCATTAATATTCTGGTCCAAACCTATATAACTATTTTTGTAACTGCTCATCAGGTCCCCTTTGCTCACTATTTTTAAAATGGTCAACTCTCTATTTATGTCAGTATAATGGTGACCAGTATCGCCCATATGGACACTCATAGCAGAATACTTCTTGTTTTCTAGTTTGAGAACTCCTACCTGTTTGTCCCACGTACGTGACAAAACATTGATCACACTTAAGTTTATAGACACCTGAAGAATCTAAGTAATTCTCTTTATTGTAATTTACACTATTATGGTTATAAAATATATGACCATTATTGTTCTTTGTTGAAAGTTAGACTTGATAGTCATGTTTCTTAAATAATTTTGTGATTTTAAAATCCCTGGTTTTTTAAATGTAAAAGTCGCATACTTTGAACTCTTGCAATTCTCCGGTGTTAGTCTTATGTTGTTCTTTTTTTTTTACATTACTTATAATTTTATTAACCCTTTCCCACCCTTAGCGCCCGAAAGCGCCTGACTCTTCACTTTGCCTTCCGGTCCTTAGCACCCGAAAGCGCCCGGCTGCATTATCTGCACACTTACGCGAACTATGTAATAGTTTTTCGTTTTCTTCGGCTTTGAAGTGTTGAAGAGCATTTATGAACATGCAGTATGATCTACAAGGCTTAGGAAATGAAAGAAGAGCGATAATCTGTCTTGACATCGCCTAGGAAACGGTCTTGAACTTCCGCGAGCGCAGGACAGCTGTTTCGCTCGTAAACATGGCGAGATTGAATACTGCAGATATTGAAACTGAGCTGAATATAGGCGACGAAAGTGACACAGAATCGTTGAGTAAGGGTGGAGGTGAATTTTTAGTGAGGGAATAACGTATCAACGAAGATAATTTTAGTGATAACAGTGATGTAAGTGAAAACGGATATCGAGAATTCGGACCCGATTGCGATGCCGCGGCATTTCAGTTAACAAAAATATTTCGTTTCGTTACTCTGAATGATTAAATGATTGATGTTGAACCTGTCCATAATTTCGAAAGAGTATTACGAGAAATATATTATTTTTGACATGTGTTAGGAGGAGACAAACTATTCAGTGAGATAGCCACTTGCATATACAGAGTGAAGCGTAATTCGCGCACTCGGGCATCGCAGCGCGACTCCTCACATGGCAGCAATAAAAAAAATTTCTCTTACAAAATTTCGTCTTGCGAGTATATCCGGTAGAAAACGGACGTTGAAGAGTAGCAATCTGGCAACACTGTAACCATATGTAGGGTAACTACCGCTGTCAGCATGATCACGTCGTGCTGTACAGTTGGTGCAGTGGGTAGAGTTTTTGGTTGGCATGCAGGAGATCGATGGTTCGATGCTGGGTTGAGGTGCATTTTTTATTTGCTAATTTCCATCTGACATTACCTACTGTAATACAGTAAGACACCGTTTCTGAGGTCACATGTATCCTACATTTACAACATTTTGTAACGCTGAAACAACAAATACCTGGTTGGACTAATAAGAAATAGACAGCTGAAACAAACAGGTTTCACATCTAGTAGATGAAGTGGTGCGAATAAATTCACGCCCACGACGTGGAAAGGGCGCCTTTCAAAGCTGACCAATGAAAACGATTGTTCGTCCATTTCTAGGATCGTAGTATGTAAGTGCAAATGGTTTCTAGAGGACCCACTGCAATCGCTGTTGACGATTAAGATACCAGATACCATACCACCTGGACTACATTTACGAAATAAAAAACATACGCCTCAACCCAGGATCGACCACTCGACCTCCTGCATGCTAACCCAAAACTCTATCCACTGCACCAACTGTACGGTACGACTAAGTTATGCTGACAGAGGTAGTTACCCTACATGTGGTTACAGTGTTGCCAGATTGCTAATCTTCAACGTCGTTTTTCTGCCGGATATACTCGCAAGACGAAATTTTGTAAGAGACATTTTTTTATTGCTGGCATGTGAGGAGTCGCGCTGCGACGCCCGAGTGCGCGAATTACGCTTCACCCTGTATATATATCAATGCAGAATTCAAACAGGCACATTCCAGAAACATAGATACATAATGTGAAGTCACTTGCTCAGGGGAAATAGAAGCTGATATACAGTATACATTCCACTTCCTGAATCACGCGGTTATTGGTTTAGAGGGATTCATACAACATGTGAATGTGACAAATAGAGCCTACCTTTGTGTCGAGTACCACAGTTAGGGGGCGTGGAGTGGTAGTATGTTTTATTTGTAATGACCTAACCTGTACTGTGTAATATTTGTAACATATGGTATTTGTAAATAGTAGATTTCAGTTCTGTACTTACTGGAAGTATCCAGAAATGTTACATGAATGTTTGAGCAGGGTGTGTTGTAGTATTTTGTTGGTTATGTCTTCTAGAATATATTTTCTGACTGTTCTGGAAATGGAAGGTTCGCGACCGTGTGTATTCGAGAATGTTATCTAAAGTTCGCGACGGGAGTAGGAATTGTGACTGGTGAACATAGGAGAGGATAGGTGGACTCATGCATTCTGATTGGCTACTTCAAGGCCAGGGTTTACCTATATATAGAGAGCGAGGCAGCGTTCATGATAATTTGGTCTGTCTTGTCTTGTCTTGGCCTGGTCTGCCTTAGCCTGTCTGAAGTTTTACGTCGTGTGCGACGCCTCACTTCCGGGATGGGCCACCTTCGGGTAAGCACTCTTGAATTCCGTTCTGGCTAAAATTTCCGTAATGCTCGGTTGCTATTTCGTATAGGTGTCTGCCCTAGCCTAACCTAGATTCGCCAAATTAATTATTTATGACGCCTTAGCTTTTCAACTGGGCTTGCCTGTTTGTTTTCGAGGCATTCCCATTTCTTGTTTCACTAAATATGAGATTGTAGTTTAATATATTTACCTTGCGGTTTGCCTCTGGTAGTTCTGTGTCACTTGATGTAGGCTAGAATTTTGGAGAGTACGTTTACTTCACTGTAAAATGCATTGTACAACTGGATTTGTAACTAGATGTATAGTTGGTTTGAAATATTGAACTTGTACCAAGGTATTATCAAAGATCCTCTAAGTTATGGTATCACAGAGAATATAGTTCGTAACTTGCAAGTTGGTGGATTTTGTTCGGAATGTATTTGTAAAATTTCACTTGTAAATAATATTTTTCAAATTTAAGGATCACGGCGAATTATTTCGGAAACCACAACCTAAGCCATGTCCATGCCCTCGGTAGGTCGTAGTTCCTTCCACCTTCCTGGTTTATTGTCCACTAGTTGGCCCTACTGATATTTACGTATTATGTTGTTGTTGGCGGAGATTCGCGTAGTCCAGCTGATGTTTCGCTGAGTGTGTAGTGTTTTCTGATATTGTGTAGTTGCTCTTACTTCCCCCCTTTATTGTGTTTAGTGCTTTGTTTTGTGTAACCACTGTAGTAGTGGTTACAGAACCAACAACCTTATGACTCAATGAATAGGGAAATGGATGTGATGGTATGTTTTCTAATATTATTGAAAATTTGAATACATTGTGATCAACAGTTTTTATTATATTTAACTTTTTCTGAAACAGTGTGCTCTGCTGCAATTTTTCCTAAATAATAGGTTGAAATCTGGCGATAAGCGGACTGAAAATGTGGGCGGGAAAGGGTTAATGGTATTAACACTGAACCCATTTTTAATGGCTACCTTCTGTATGTACCGTAATTCTCTCTCTCTTTCCGTATGTTATGAAGGTAAACTGAAGGCTCGATAAACCATACTGAAATACACAGCCCTCTTATGACTCCCAGGATGTAAAGAAACATTCCTAATGGTCACCGGAGTAAACGTATCCTTTCTATACACTTTATAAGAGAACTTACCGGGTTCCCTCTTAACGGTCACATCCAAGAAATTTAAAGCATTGTCGTTCTGATTTTCAAGCGTAAATATTATTCTTTCAACTAATGAATTTAAAAATGGTAAGATATTGTTACTATTGTTATAATGTTTCTCTATTATTACAAAGGTATCACCCATGAATCGTGTCCAAAAATCCAAACCTTGAATATGGCAAATTATTTTGCAGTGTTCTAGATGGTCTAAATAAATGTTGGCTAGGATACCCGAGGCTGGAGCTCCCATTTGTAATCCCTCTTGACTATAAATAGTGTTGTTGAATGTAAAATAGTTGTTTTTTGTGACAAACTCTAGAATTTTCATGAACTGTTCAATCTCTAACTTCCCTAGACAACCTTGACTAGTTAAATTTGTTCCAATAATATCTATTGTTTTACTGACTGGGATATTTGCATACATATTAGTTATGTCATATGAATATAAGTCATGATGTGGCAGAAGATTGAAACTTTCCAAACTTTCACAAAAATCTACTGAATTTCTTATTATTGATTTATTGTGAAATCTACAGTTAAATAGAAATAACAAATAATGTAGTTCAACCTATTCAATACAAGTAAATAAGAAATGTGGTGTTACATTCCTATTTAATTATAAGCAGGAGGGGTACCGGTTTCGACCCTAATCTGGGTCATCATCAGCTGAATAAAATGTAAAAACAATGCATAGGTAAATATGTAAATTAAAGAATGAGTCTTTAACAAAAACAGTTGAAGAAGCAATATAAGATAATGGGGATAGGCACTGTGCAATTTTAAATCGTAAAATCTAGAAGAAGTAGAAGGTCAGTCACTCAAGGCGCAATCTTCTGAATAGCAGCACAACACACACAAAGTTCGGCATTGTCTCAAAATGTTTACGAGAAGCGGAGAACAGTTAAGTGAGCCAGCCTGCATATACTATAATTTGGAGATTTTATACGTAGGACTGTTCTTACAGTCAATAATAGGTCTAACAGGTACTCCTACTTTATGGATTTTTATGTTAACAATTGGGCTGCAGTGAGAATTGATGGTAAAATGAATTCTTGGTTCAGGGTACTTACAGGGGTTAGACAAGGCTGTAATCTTTCACCCTTGTTGTTTGTAGTTTACATGGATCATCTGCTGAAAGATATAAAGTGGCAGGGAGGGATTCAGGCAGGTGCAAATGTAGTAAGCAGTCTGGCCTATGCTGACGACTTGGTCTTAATGGCAGATTGTGCCGAAAGCCTGCACAACTTGAAAATAGGTGCAATGAGTACGGTATTTCAGCAGATAATGTAAACTACGAAAATTAGCCTTTCAAAGACTAAATTGATGTCAGCATGTAAGAAATCCAAGAGAACTGAATGTCAGATTGGTGATACAAAGCTGGAACAGGTAGATAATTTCAAGTATTTAGGATGTGTGTTCTCACACAGGATGGTAATATAGTGAGATTGAATCAAGGTGCAGTAAAGCTAATGCAGTAGGCTCGCAGTTGCTGTCAATGGTATTCTATAAGGATGATGTCACCCCCCGGTTGAAACTATCTTTACAGTGGTCCATTTTTAGACTAACTTTGCTTTACGGGAGTGAAAGCTGGGTCGACTCAGGATATCTTATTCATAAATTAGAAGTAACAGGCAATGAAAGTAGCGAGGATGACTGCTGGTACAAACAGGTGGGAATAATGAGAGGAGGGTACTTGGAATGAGGAGATAAGGGCTGAGATGGGAATGAACTCGATGGATGAAGCTGTGCACATAAACCAGCTTTGGTGGTGGGGTCATGTGAGGCGAATGAAGGAGGATAGGTTACCTAGGAGAATAATGGACTGTTATGGAGGGTAAGAGAAGTGGAGGGAGACCAAGATGATGATGGTTAGACTCAGTTTCTAACAATTTAAAGATAAGAGGTATAGAACTAAACGACGCCACAGCACTAGTTGCAAATAGAGGATTGTGGCACGTTCAGTAAATTCACAGAGGCTTGCAGACTGAATGCTGAAAGGCATAACGGTCTATAATGATGATTAAAATTATAAAATCCTTTTATTAACAACCACCTACTCAATACAATACATTACTCATTGAATTATAAAATAATCATGAGGTGTCTTAAATAATGGAACATGTTTCGTTCGACATTCAATGAGTAATGCATTGTTTTGAGTAGGTGGTTGTTAATAAAAGGATTTTATAATTTTAATATATTGTCCTTAATACGGTTCTATTATGAGATTAATTACATGTAACTTAGCTGCCTACCAGGCTACAAAAAGGAATAGACATCTTAATCTCAAAGTCAAGGTCAGCAAAATATCTAGAGATATTCAGTTTTTAAAAGAATGTATGAAGCATGGACTAATTCCCAAACTTCTAAAAACACCTTCAAAGAAAAAACTTTTCGACTTCTGATTCACGTAAAACTGAAAAGAAAGTTAATGAATTTTGGTTAAAAAACGAAATCAAGGCGCATTACAAAAAGAAATCGTTCCTAAACCTACAGCTTTATAAGACGCATCTTGAAATATCCTACAGTATGTCCCCATTAGAATGGAGTTCATACTCCAGGTTTGTCAATGATAAGGTACATGACATAGTGAAGAAGAAACAGACAACATTAGACAATAAACTGATACAATTGCAAAACACTAAGAATCAACTGAGTAGTGTCAACAGTAAAACTAACCTCCCTTCCACCGACTTAAATCATTTTCCTACAACGGTGAACTTATCTAATACCGACTTTTCAGATAATGAACTATCCCTCCTTGATAAAGGCCTGAAATTTAATTGGCCTAACCTGAAAAAAACCGACGATCTGATTACTACAGTCGCGGAAATTGAATCTAACATTCAAAAACTCGCCGTAGAAGTGCATAAAGACATTAAATATGAAATAAAGAAAAAGCTCCCTTTTCTGGTGAAGGAACTGAAAACTACCTCGAATCTGACCCGTAGCAAACAAATACATGATGTAAGAAATAAAATTAATAATAATAATATCATCGTCACTAAAGCTGATAAAGGTCCCACCATAGTATTACTACACAAAGATGATTACATTTAAAAAAACGAAGATTTCTTTGCTAATAGCAGTTTTACTATTATTAATAAAGATCCCACCCCCAAAATCCAACGAAGTTTGAAGAACCTATTGAAGAATCTACCATTCTTATTACAAGAATACGAATATCAGAAACTTATAATAATGAACCCGAAACTTCCAACTGCAAAAGCTTTGCCAAAAATCCATAAAAAAGACGTACCTATACGCCCTATTATCAACTGCATGAACAGCCCTTCTTACAAAGTTTCAAAATTTTTGCATAATTTTCTCAGTAAACACTTTAAATTCAATAATACAGCCTATATAAGAAATTCCGTTGAATTTTGTGAAAAATTATCGAAATTCAATCTTGAGCATAATCATATAATGGTATCCTATGATATTACCAATATGTATTCCAATATTCCGGAAAGCAAAACTGTCAAGATTATTAAATCAAACCTTTTAAAACACAGTAACCTTAGCAAATGCGAAATAGATAATCTCATCAGTCTGTTAGAATTTGTACTTAATAATAACTATTTCACCTTCAATAATAGAATATATCATCAAAAGGGCCTAGCAATGGGTGACCCGATCTCGGGCATTCTAGCTAATATCTTTATGGATGATTTGGAAAATAACAAAATAATCAATAATATTAATGGTCTTCAATTATGGTTAAGGTATGTTGATGACACTTTTGCCATTATAGATACACAGAAAAATGATAGTCACAGTGTGCTAACATCCCTTAATGAGCTTGACAATGATGTCAAATTCACCAAGGAAGATGAGATCAATGGTTCTCTAAACTTTTTGGATTTAAACGTCTCAAGAGAGAATAATAAGTTCATTTTTCAAATATTTAGAAAGCCTTCTTGTGCCCCCATCACTCCTTACATCCGCAATCTCATAAAAAGGCTGCTTTTTTTAGTCTTGTCTATAGAGCATTAAAAATCCCGTTGACAACTGAAAATCGCAAAAAAGAACTAAACTATATTAAGGATTTGGCCAGAATTAATGGCTATAATCCCTTAATGATTAATAAAATCATTAACAAGATAAAATTAAAAACTGCAACGAAATTGATTCCGGACAAGCCTAAAGAAACGAAATATGCTTCCTTCACTTACACGAATCCAGGCCTATTTCAAGTTACTAACCCTCTAAAGAAATACGCTATTAATATCGCTTATAGAACCCGATATACGAACCGTAACATATTCTTCAATTCAAATATAGTTAACATTAATCACAATAAATTCTCGAACTCTGGTATCTATAGGCTTAAATGCACCCATTGTGAATTCTCCTATATCGGAGAGACTGGACGTAGCTTTTTGACCAGATACCTCGAACACTACAACGCTTTGAAACATAAAAGGTATTCCGCCATGAGCACCCATATGGAAGAGACTGGGCACAGTTTTACTACAATTGAAAAAGACCTTCAAATCTTGAAATACGTCAATAAAAGTAAACTTATGACAGAGTTTGAGAACATTTACATATTCCTAGACCAGCATTTTAACGGAAATCAAAATTTAAATGATACCTCAGAAATTAAAAGTCCAATAATCGAGAAAATTCCAGAACTACTCTCTCTTTTCAATATAAATAATAATAACTTTACGAGAATCTTTAATTATACAACTGTTAATAATACAACAACTACTACTCTACTGCCCTCTCATGCGACACCCCCTCCACGAATACCCGACTTGCCCAAGGAATCGGTCACCCCTCCTCCTCACATGACTCACTCCCCGCCTCTACGTATACATACATACAACACTAGAAGCAGCAATAAGGTTACTCGCCAGTTTGCTTCACGCAGCCAACGCTAGCGAACACCTCACACTAGTCCCAAGGATTTCTAACTCCAATTGTGCCATAATCTGCTCCATCCATCTCTGGTTTGCTGGAACTCTCCCTACTTTCAAGATCATAGTTACTCTTTAACGAGTCCACCACTGGTGTCCTACGTTGTATACGATTAATTTTACTGCTGTGTGTAAATACGGACTAGTTCAACTTGTGTTTCCTTCTGGCATTGTGTTTGGCTCTCCTACAGAATTCCTAACTACTGGAGTTCACGTCATATCAACCTTAGTTTCGTCGCCATGCACCTTTTAACTGGTTCAGTTTGACTCGTACTATTCAATAAACTCTATTTCAACTTTTGTTTTTGCTCAATTTAAAGAACTCCATCGCCAATAATTAATCCACGCTTCACGCATTGACATATATTTTAAGGTCCACTATACCTATTTTTTTACTTTAACAACCTCATGATTGTTTTAACTTTACAGACTACCATCGTTCAATGTATTCCACTACAAATACTTGCTGTTAATCTGTACATATTGTTACAATTTCAAGTCTAATGTTATCATTTTACTTTTTATTACGGCAATGTCACTCTTCTAACATTTTTTATAATTTCAGTTCAGGGCCCTGACCTAATCTTTGTAAATTAACGGCTGATGATGTTCGCTATGTCAAACGAAACATGTTCCATTATTTAAGACACCTCATGATTATTTTATAATTCAATGAGTAATGTATTGTATTGAGTAGGTGGTTGTTAATAAAAGGATTTTATAATTTTAATATAATGTCCTCAATACGGTTCTATTATGAGACTAATTACATGTAACTATAATGATGATGTATGCATGCAAGATGTATATATGTAATAATTAATATTAAAACTGTGTGGTTTATTAAGTATTAATAATTTGTAAAATTCGAAAAATTTAAATCCCTTCATTTAGTCAGATTAAAATAATCTTAACAGCTTTCTATACCTCCTAAACTTGTATTATGTTAAAAATTGTGCATCTAATAATATGACCAGGGACTGTACACACTTTCCGAAATAAAACCAAATGAGATTATTTGTGTATGTGCTAAGAGTTTGCTTGGAAAGACATGTATATAACATTGTATATAATCAATTTGCCTTGTCTACTGTATATGCAGTGTGTCTGATGGAAATAAAATATTTACTGTACATAACAATGTTATTTTGTTTTGCCTTGTCCTAACTGTCAGATGAAAAGCAAAACTTGTTTGATGTTACTCTGATTAATGTAATACTCGAACATAGGACAAAATTTATTATATTGTCGTACTTCATTCCAAACCTGACATTACTAAAAATCAAAGGATGTGAACTGTGGAGCCAGAGGAGAGTAAGTGCTAGCAAGATTATTGGTAAAAACATTCCTATTGCTATTAATAGCTATTAATATATTGATATTGTATGTACAGCTGCATTAATAACAGCTAGATATAATGGCTACTGTACGAAATGTATGTGTATGTTGAATTCTCAGCCCAGAGGCTGGTTTGGACCTCAACAGTTCCACCAACAACCATCATAGGTTGCCCAGGTGTCACTGAAGAGACGTACTAGGGAAGCGAGGAGTGAGGTAGTTTCCCGTTACTTTCCTCGTTCAAAATGTAGCAAATACTAATAGAATTTAAAATTTATCCTAACTTTGAAACTCATTCTTACATAAATATGCCAGTGCCGTAGTGTAGAGGTAGTGTGCCTCCTCTTACCCAGAGGCCTCGGGTTCAATTCCTGACCAGGTCAGGGATTTTTACATGGACCTGAGAGCTGGTTCGAGGTCCACTCAGCCTATGTCATTACAAATGAGAAGCTATCTGACTGTGAGATAGTGATCCCAGTCTAGAAAGCCAAGAATAATGGCCAAGAGGAATAGTTGTGTTGACCACACAATACCTCATAATCTGCAGGCCTTTGGTCTGAGCAGCAGTCGCTTGGCAGACCAAGAAATTTCGGGACTGTTGTAACGTGGGGTGGGTCAAGGGGTTTGATATAAGTATAACTTTGTCCCTTACACTGCTTTGCTTCTAACCGCCTCAGTTATACTCAGAACACCCCCTCCCCGGTTATATTTTAATGAGCTAGCATAGGCTAAGCAAGTGCTAGTAATTTCTGGAGCAATAGTTTGAGAGTAGCAAAATTAGCATTTTTTTGGCAGGTGTTTATTTTTTATTTCCTAACTGAGGCCAACATGAAGAGGAAAAGAATTCACCAATGTACTTTTGGTGCAGCAAAATTAATCCAATAATATAAATGTGAAAAACTGCGACTCTAATATTCAACCACACCATAATTGTAACTATGCCAACTTCGTTCACACAACTCAACATCAAAACTTAAGGCAGTTTTTTCTAGTAATGTATAAACTAAATCATATTACTCACAGGTTTACAATTTTCTGGCCAAGTTGGCAATTTAGTCCGAGGGTAAATCACTTTGAACCAAGTTATGGCTTCATCTCTTTGTTTACCTCCATCCACTGATGTAACTTTTAATATTTCCTTTGGTGTGTGAGTTGGGAAGAGACACCACCTGCAATCATTAACACAAATAAGCCAAAGAAATACTTTCATTTGATGCATCTAGCAAAAATTTCATTGAGTTACCTTTTGTGTCCAGAAACCAGAGCATTCCAGGCACTAGTACCCAGAGGGTCAATGTGAATGCCAGTTCCTGACCGTGCAGGGCCCATAACAAACCATCGGTAAGGAGGACGTCGTTCCTCACCAGCATGTTTGAACAGGTCATCGCGGAAGTAAACTGGAATTTCATAATCGTCCAGCAACTTCTTGCGACGTGGGTGCTAGAACCATTTTATTACATTAATAGTAATGGCTTATACATACACACATCAATTTAAGACTACATTAAGAATGAATTTACTTCTTTTGAAAATAAAACAACCATTAAGAATACTCAGACTGATGTCAAAAACAGGAATCAATATAATACCTCTTATATACAATTTCCCAAAAAGTCACCAGCATATGAAGTCAATTTGTTTGCTGTGATACAAAACGTAAACAACAGAGCCTTCAGCATATGCAATCAATTTGTATCTCAGTAGCTGATGTACCCGTGCTTCGCTATTGAATTCTACACTGTACACAGAATTCTAGGTTAGGTAGTGTAACTGTTGTAAAATTGTATTAAATTGCATAGCTCTTAACGTTATCCCAAGAAACACGATAGGGAAGTCACCATACGTTTCTTCTCATGTGAAGACTGGGTTAGAGAATTTTCACTGTAATGCCTACTATCAGTCAAAATCAAGTTGGGAAGTTTTCATTATAATGGCAGATACTCACTCTCCACCTACCTTTTTATATCTTTAGTGGTTTTCCACACTGAAATCAACATAGGTCATTACAATTATGTCCGTAAGAATGTTTCAATTAAAAGCAATGCTATCATATGAAATAATCAAATGAAAAACCACACATTCTCTCACTTTTAATGAACAGTACGATGCTGCCGATCTAACAGTTCAAAGTTCCAGAGCTGGAATGACAGCCGTTAAGTGTGCACACTGTTCTTTCCAATCAGTGCCTCAGAGTAGGGATTGAATAGCTGGAATACTATGATGGACCAGTGTGTTACGTACCAGCAGTATCAGAAAATGTATGAACCAGAGGAATGGCATGTTAAAGAAAGTTTTTCAACTCCCCAGCTATTTCCCACCAATATTCAGGGAGGCTGTTATACTCAATACGCAGCAATCCCATCTATCGGAGATCAGTGGCAGCGGAAGAAACAAAGAACATCGCAACAAACGATGGTCAATGTAACGTTATTGTTGATCAATTTTATGAGCTTTAGATACTGTAGGCCTTCACATTTAGTTTTACCATTCCGACTCTGAAATACCACTCTTATCATAGTCGGTACGATTAAACTGAATAAAACATAAATGATCGGAAATTGTATTCTCTATAACTTTTGTTATATAGTACTTTTCAACTGGACCAATAATATAGGTATTTTAAAATTAAATTTTAGGTGCCTTTCACTAAACTACCATTTCATCCACGGTGAATAAAATTATTTGTAGCCTAGACTGTAGTTTCTTATTCCCAGATTCTACACATCGATTTTTATTAAATTCTGTTTACACATTTTCTTATGGCTCGACGTTGATATGGACTTAGCAACAAAAATACAAATTCATTATTTCTGATATCATAGCTGATATGGTAAAAATGTATAAGACATAAATGATGAAAAATGTAATTCTATATCACTTTAGTTATATAGTTTTTATTGATAGGACCACTAATAACAAATATTTGAGAATTAAATTTTAGGCCTTCCCCTAAACTATCATTTCACTCAATGTGAACAAAATGATTTTAAATTATAGTGGCTCATTCCCCCGATTTTACATACCGATATTCATTAAATTCTCTTCAGCCATTTTCTTGTGATGCGCATACATACATACAGTACCATTGCACTATTTCAAAAGTGAGATTCCGATCAGATCAGAGCAAACGCAATTACTCAGAGCAGAGTTAAATAGAATAAACAACTTCATAGTTTGCCACAGAGGTGCAGACTGACACAGTATTGGAAAAAGTATCATCACAATGGCAGTGTTAAAAAAAGCAAAGACATGAGAGTTGGGTTGTTAAAAGAGAGCTATCACTGACAAAATGACCGACATCTTGAACAGATATACGTATCGCTAGCAAGAGTTGCAATAAAGAAAAATTTCAAGAAAAGAAGATAAATATATAAGAATAAGATATCAGCAAGAGGATTATACTGAATCTTCAATAAGCAAATCTAGAAACGTCAACCGAACACAATACTTTCATATAAAATAAAATCTGGGCGATATTCTATCATCATATCGTCCTTAAAACGCCTGCACGATTAAAAGATCCAAGAAGAGAGAAGTTATATATTACCGAGATAATATTGTGGAATTACATAACGAAAGCCTACATCATCCTAATATTTTATCTAAAACGGACATTTTAAAGCTTGAGAAGGAATACAGAGAGCAACTATTTGATATTGAAAGGAAAAGATTGTTATTATTATTATTATTATTATTATTATTATTATTAGGCTTTGAAAACTTCACAATGTATCAGCTGATGTTATATGTATCTGTATTTCTGATGAACATGCAAGAGAAGATGTTATCTTACTAAAGGATGGGAGAGGAGTTGCCTGGAATTACTTGAGCCAAAGCTATGATCAGCCGAGACTAGATGTGACGACTACAGAACCAACTGCCAAACTCGATGGGTCATGCCCACCAGCAGTGAAGGAGAATGGACCAGATCTAGACCATCCTAAAGGCCGAGGACGATAAGTTCCTTGTAACCAAAAATTTTATGTCAACTGGTAGGAAATACTGTTCTTAACTCAGCAGAATTTGAAATGTAGTTGTGATACCGTTTTTAGTCTGCAGAATTAACGTTTTCACATGTTAGGTTCTCGTGAATGACTTCTGCAAAGCGTGTCTTTTAAGTAAGGTCCGTTTTGTTGTAGACACTAGTAGTTTGCGCGCATATCGCAACGAGCGCATACGTCGTGTACCGGCATGCCTCGGGAACAACTGTGCTCAGTTTCAGCTCTGTAGCTAACCTGTACGGTTCTGTTCTGCGCTTTCAAAATGTTTAAGACTATTAACTCGCCCGCCGCATGTGAGGTTCGGTCAGTGATATGGTTTTTGTCAGCAAGGAACCTGTCTGCTGCAGAAATTCATCGACAGATTTGCGAAGTGTACGGTGATACTGTTATGAGTGAAAGCAAAGTGCGTAAGTGGGTACGACAATTCAAAGATGGCCGTGACAACGTCCATGATGAGGACCGCTCTGGTCGCCCTTCTTTGATTACAGACGATTTGGTGGCTTCAGTTGAAGCGAAGATTCGTGAGAACAGGCGCTTCACAATAACAGGTCTCTCAAACAAATTTCTTGATGTGTCGAGATCAGTGCTTTACAACATTGTTTCCGAATGCCTAAAGTTTAGGAAACTGTACTTCTGTTCAGTCCCGAAACTCCTAACAGAGGACCACAAAAACCAAAGATTTGAGTGTGCGATGAAGTTCTTGACTCGTTATGACGAAGAAGGTGACGGCTTCTTGAGTCAGATCGTAACTGGAGACGAAACATGGGTTTCGCATATCACGCCCGAATCGAAGCAACAGAGCATGGAATGCAGACACACACACTCGCCTGTAAAGGTGAAGGCCAAACAGACTCTGTGCCTTGTGCCTTTGCTGAAGATCAAGTTATATTAAGTGGAGCATCTTATAAGAATAATAAAGATTCCAAGTTGTAATTCCAGATTAATATACGTGACATCATGGCGTCGGTGTTCTGGGATAGGCATGGTGTTTTGTTGGTCGACTTCATGCAATGAGGAACCACTATCAATGCAGAAGCATACTGCCAAACCCTGAGAAAGCTACGCAGAGCAACTCAAAACAAAAGACGCGGCATGCTGACAAAGGGAATTGTCCTTCTCCATGTCATTGCAAGACCTCACGCTGCAGGTCAGACCCGCGATTTATTGGACAGTTTTGGCTGGGAAGTTTTAGACCACCCACCCTACAGTCCTGATCTTGCGCCAAGCGATTACCATCTGTTCCTCCACCTCAAACATCACCTCAGTGGCAACCACTACAATGATAATGACGACGTGAAAACAGCAGTGAACTCTTGGTTATCGGAGCAGGCGGCAAGTTTCTATGAAGAGGGTATTTTAAAATTGGTTACAAGGTATGATAAGTGTTTGAACAAACTTGGCAACTATGTCGAAAAATGGAGTGAAGTATGTACTTTCTGAAAATAAATTTACTTTTTTGAAATAACCTCTCGTTGTGTACTTATTTCAACGGACCTTACTTAAAAAACACGCCTCGTGTGTGTGTGTGTGTGTGTGTGTGTGTGTGTGTGTGTGTGTGTGTGTGTGTGTGTGTGTGTGTGTCGATTTATAAGGAGTAGATAGTCTTCTGTGAATAATACAAAACCCAGTTCCAAGGTAACAAGAGAGAAAGACAATCTAAACAGTATTGTGCCTTTGCTGAAGACCAAGTTATATTAAGTGGAGCATCTTATAAGAATAATAAAGATTCCAAGTTATAATTCCAGATTAATATAGGTGACATTTTCTTTTAAGAATATTGCATATTAAACAAGGGACTTGTCGAGTCGTCCAATGCTTATATTGAGAAGACAAGATCATAGGAAATAATTCAGATCACATCAAGCTATTAAAATTAGAGATCACACCAAGCTATTAAAATTAGAGATCACATCAAGCTATTAAAATTAGAGATGATATCAAGCTATTAACTGATAGGCTAACAAACGTAAATATTAAAGAACTGTGATATAGATTTCTATATCCACTTCATAATGTAATGAATGATGAATTTAAATCAGAGAGTATAAACTTGTAGTAAATTAACTTTAACAGAAGGAGTTTGCAATTTCTTAATATATTTCATATCAGTAAGATGAATGTAAATAAATGAAATTTAGCTCATTTTAAAGTGATAAAGAGAGGTCAGATTATAGATAAAGGATGTGATCATATGTCAAATGAAGTTGACAAATCAGCTGTATATATATGAACATTTTATTAAGTCTTTGAATTTTAAGAACATTACTTATTTCTCTCTTCCAATATTTTTATATTTTGATTTTCATAAACAATTATTGTTTAAGAAAGAGTTATTTGAGATATTATTATTTATAGTTTGTTACAGTAATGTAAGCTACGTTAGAATTAAGGTAATGCGTTTTCGAGTTGTTGTATCACCCCACTGATGCATCGGATGGTGAAGTCCATCGAGTAGACTAAGTTTAGATAACATCGTGCTTGACGTATCAACCTTCTTCGGATCCCACGTAAAATAACTAATAAAATCTGATACCCTGAGAAGCAAGCTGGGATTCTTTTATGAACACCGACCTGGACGTACGTACGTACAGAGATGACTGAAAATTAAAAGTGCATTTTTTTGTTACTGTGGACACATCTGATACACTAAATATCATTCTTTTTAAATTCTGAGCAATGTACAGACAAAACTCTTATTTTATACATACGTATATAGATTTGTATCCATTTCTTGACACGGGTACAGAATGTAAATACAGTAAAAGACAAAATTCACAACTCCTTTTTTGGCTACTGTTTGTTTTGTTCCAACAGTTTAAGACATAACAGACTGAATGAACCAAGTTCAAGATAACTGCAGAATTATACCAGGTGGATCAGCTGTGACTTATTATTCCTTGAACATATGCAACTTGCTAGGAATTAAATGTCTCTTGGTCATATATTATGCAACATCTTACATCAGTTTTATGTACACATAGCCTGATATAGGCATCTCTATACAAAACAAAAAGAGTACAAGAGGCACTAAATGAGGCCCAACTCAACAACACTGTACCCTTTTATATAGAGTGGAGTCTTAATCTCCAATCATCTTTATGAAATGTTACTATATTGTAGAAACCATATCCACCCCTATAACCATTGCAAGAGAAATGTGTACCTGATTAGTCCAAGAAACCATTTCATTTTGAAAGAAAAAGGCAGGCATGGTATTATAGAAGACATGATGGGTTATATCCAATTACAGACATGCCAATTTGCCAGCACTTTGTAGTCTTCATCACATCAAAATTGATAGAAAGTTTTTCACATTATTTTATGATATATGGAGTCCCAATTCCATCTAACAGGCTAGGGACTCCTTGGAAACAACTTGGAGAATGAAATGAAATTTGATGGAGAACTATCAATATTAATGGGTCATATAAATTGCCTGCTGCCATTTCTTGATGGATACAGTACTTTTGTATCCATCTCTTGGCACAGGCCAGAGTAAAGTGTAGCTTTCACCGAAGTCCCAGACTCATCCATGGCTGTGACAATATGGAAGCTGCTGGGGTATGAGTGGTGCTGAGTAATGACATTCGGAGCACAACTAGTGCATCTGAGTGTTATGAAAGGTGTTACTCATAGAGCCAGTCGTGCTGCAATAGCACTTTCTGACCCAGTGAAGAAAGCAATGGCAAACTACCTCACTCCTCGTCTTGTCTAGTACGCCTCATTTTGGTGCTGCCATTGGTTTTTGCGGTTTCCTTATAACCGCATAGCTTTTGGTGGTGCTATTTGAGGATCCAACCAGCCTCTGGGCTGATGACCTAACAGTCAGACATAGAAGAAAAAGTAGAAATGGCTGAGTCAGAAAAGAAAATACACCTGGAAGTATTAGGAATTAATGACATTCAGGTAAGGAGAGATGAGGAATAGATAGGAGATTATAAATTATTCTTAACAAGTGTTGAAAAGTAAAGGATAGTCTGTAGCACAGGACTGTTCATAAGGAATACTGCACGTAACACCATTTCTGTTAGGTAGGTAAATGAGCGCATGACGTGGGCAGATTTAGCTGTAGGAGGAATTAAGATGAGAATTGTCTCAGTCTATTCACCACGTAAGGGTGCAGATGAAGATGAAGTTGACAGGTTTTATGAAGCACTCAGTGACATCCTAGCCAGGGTCAACAGCAAGAATAAGACAGTGCTAACGGGTGATTTCAATGCGAGAAAGAGAAATAGAACTGAAGGATACGAAAAGGTGATGGGTAAACACCAGGAAGATACAGAGCTAACAGGAATGGGAAGCATTTCCTAGACTTCAGTACAACTATGGGATTAGCAGTTACAAATACGTTCTTCAAGCATAAAGCTATTCACAGTTACATATGGGAGGGTAGGGGCACAAGATCCATAATAGATTATATCATAAATAACTTTGAATTCAGGAATTCTGCTGGGAATGTGCAGGTATTCCAGGGAATTTTTGATGATACAGACCACTATCTGATCTGTAGACAACTATCTCTAGGCTTATGATAGAGAATGTGAAATATCTGCAGACGGATAACGGTAAAAAATTCCCAGGATGAAGAAATTAGACAAGTACATGGATATGATTAGTGAAAAGTGACAAACAATCGAGTGTAAGCAGGTTCACGATATAGAAAGAGAAAGGATGATATACTGGGATGCTATAGTGCAAACAGCAAGGAAATACATAGGAATATCAGAAATGGCTCCAAACAAGACCTGATGCAGACAAGAATTGTACGTAGATGAAAGAAACAAAGCAAAAGAAAAATAACAGAGGACATGCATGATCCGGGGGTTTAATTAAAACTGTACTAATCTGATTAAAAATTTCATGCAAAATTCAAAAATGTAGTCAGAATGTTGTTGTTTGAGTCATCAGTCTATAGACTGGTTTGATGCAGCTCTACATGCCACCCTATCCTGTGCTAACCTTTTCATTTCTACGTAACTATTGCATCCTACATCTGCTCTAATCTGCCTGTCATATTCATACCTTGGTCTACCTCTACCGTTCTTACCACCTACACTTCCTTCAAAAACCAACTGAACAAGTCCTGGGTGTCTTAAGATGTGTCCTATCATTCTATCTCTTCTTCTTGTCAATTTTAGCCAAATCGATCTCCTCTCGCCAATTCGATTCAGTATCTCTCCATTCGTGATCCGATCTATCCATCTCACCTTCAGCATTCTTCTGTAACACCACATTTCAAAAGCTTCTATTCTCTTTCGTTCTGAGCTAGTTATCGTCCATGTTTCACTTCCATACAATGCCACGCTGAACACGAAAGTCTTCAAAAACATCCTTCTAATTCCTATATCAATGTTTGAAGTGGGCAAATTTCTTTTCTTAAGAAAGCACTTCCCGCGTGTGCTAAACTGCATTTTATGTCCTCCTTACTTCTGCCATCGTTAATTATTTTACTACCCAAGTAACAATATTAATTTACTTCCTTTAAGACTTCATTTCCTAATTTAATATTTCCTGCATCACCTGCCTTCGTTCAACTGCACACCATTACTTTTGCTTTGGACTTGTTAATTTTCATCTTGTACTCCTTACCCAAGACTTTGTCCATACCAATCAGCAGCTTCTCAAGATCTTCTGCAGTCTCAGATAAACAATATCATCGGCAAATCTCAAGGTTTTGATTTCCTCTCCTTGGATTGTGATTCCCTTTCCAAATTCCTCTTTGATTTCCTTTACTGCCTGTTCTATGTAAACACTGAAAAGGAGGGGGAAAAACTGCAGCCTTGCCTCACTCCTTTCTGGAATGCCGCTTCTTTTTCAAAGCCCTCAATTCCTATTAATGCAGACTGATTTTTATACAGATAGTAGATAATTCTTCGTTCTCAGTATCTGATCCCAATCACCTTCAGAATCTTGAATAGCTTGGTCCAAACAACATTATCGAATGCCTTTTCTAGATCTGCGAATGTCATGTACGTGGGCTTGTCCTTCTTGATTCGATCCTCTAAGATCAGACGTAAAGTCAGTATTGCTTCACGTATTCCTACATTTCTTCTGAAGCCAAATTGATCTTCTCCCAACAAAGCTTCAACTTGTTTTTCCATTCTTCTGTATATAAGACATGTTAAAATTTTGCAGGCATGAGATACTAAACTAATGGTGCGGTAGTTTTCACACCTGTCAGCACCGGCTTTCTTGGGAATAGGTATAACAACATTCTGATGAAAATCGGATGAGACTTCTCCTGTCTCACACATCTTGCACACAAAATGGAATAACCTTGCCATGCTGGTTTCTCCTATGGCAGTCAGTAATTCAGAGGGAATGTCGTCAATTCCAGGTGCCTTGTTCCTATTGAGGTCGCTCACAGCTCTGTCAAACTCTGACCTCAAAATTGGGTCTCCCATTTCATCAGCATCAACAGCCTCTTCTAGTTCCAGAACCAAATTATCTACATCTTTAACTTGATACAACTGTTGGATATATTCCTGCCATCTTTCTGCCTTGTCTTCTTTCCCTACAAGTGACTTTCCATCTGAGCTCTTAACATTCATACACCTAGATTTCCTTTCTCTAAAGGTTTCGTTGATTTTCCTGTATGCAGCATCTACCTTTCCTAGAACCATACAACCTTCGACATCCTTGCACTTTTCCTTCAGCCATTCTTCCTTAGCTACCTGGCACTTTCTATCCACTGCATTCTTTAATCGCCAGTATTCTTTTCTGCCCTCTTC
Organism: Anabrus simplex; assembly: GCF_040414725.1. Taxonomy (NCBI): domain Eukaryota; kingdom Metazoa; phylum Arthropoda; class Insecta; order Orthoptera; family Tettigoniidae; genus Anabrus; species Anabrus simplex. The sequence goes on from NC_090268.1 coordinate 249,448,447, forward strand.
ATTTCTAGCATTCTTGTATTTTCGTCGTTCATCAATCAGGTCTAGTATCTCCTGAGTTATCCACTGATTCTTAGTTGATCTTTTCTTCCTTCCTAACATTTCTCCAGCAGCCCTAGTGACTTCATTTTTCATGACCATCCACTCTTCCTCTACTATGTTTTCTTCAGCTTTTTCATTTAGTCCTTGTGCAACATGTTCCTTGAAACAATCCTTCACACTCGTTTCTTTCAACTTGTCGAGATCCCACCTCACTGGATTCTTTCCCTTCTTCCACCTCACTGGATTCTTTCCCTTCTTCAATTTCTTCAGCTTCAGATGGCATTTCATGACCAACAAGTTGTGGTTCGAGTCCACGTCTGCTCCTGGGAAAGTTTTGCAATCCAACACCTGGTTTCTGAGTCTCTGCCTAATCATAATGAAGTCTATTTGATACCTTCCAGTGTCTCCAGGTCTCGTCCAAGTATACAACCGTTGTTTGTGGTGTTTGAACCAAGTATTGGCAAGGACTAAATTATGATCAGAGCAGAATTCAACCAGACGACTTCCTCTTTCGTTCCTTTGTCCCAATCCGAATTCTCCTACTGTATTACCTTCTCTTCCTTGGCCTACCACTGCATTCCAGTCTCCCATCACAATTAGATTCTCGTCACCTTTTAGATACTTTATTAAATCTTCTATCTCTTCATACATTCTTTCGACTTCCACATCATCCGCTGAGCTAGTAGGCATATAGACCTGCACTATTGTGGTGGGCATTGGCTTGGTGTCTATCTTGACGACAATAATTCTTTCACTATGCTGGTCGTAGTAGCTTACCCGCTGCCCTATTTTCTTATTCATTATTAAACCAAATCCTGCATTTCCCCTGTTTGATTTTGTGTTGATAATTCGGTAGTTGCCTGACCAAAAATCCTGTTCTTCCTGCCAACGTACTTCACTTATACCAACTACATCTAACTTTGGTCTATCCATCTCCCTTTTCAGATTCTCTAATCTACCACAACGATTCAAACTTCTAACATTCCACGCTCCGACTCACAGAATGTCAGTATCCATCTTCCTGATGATGGATACTCTTGTGTAGTCCCAGCCCAGAGATCCGAATGGGGGACTAGTTTACCTCCGGAATATTACCCGGGAGGAAGCTATCATCAGTATATCATTCATACAGAGAGAGCTGCTTGTCCTCGGGAGTTAGTTACGGCTGTATTTTCCCGTTGCTTTCAGCCGTGTATCAGTATCAGCACAGCTAAGCCATGTTGAGTATTATTACAAGGCCATATCAGTCAATCATCTAGACTGCCGCCCTTGCACTTCCGAAAGGCTGCTACCCCCCCCTTTCGATGAACCATTCCTTAGTCTAGTCTCTCAACAGATAACCATCCAATATGGTTGCACCTGCGGCTCGGCTATCTGTTTCATTGGGACACACAAGCCTCCCCACCATGGCAAGGTCACATGGTTCGCAGGGGAGGGTAGTCAGAATATAGAAATCATATCTCCAAACATGAAGTATAAAAATGTCACGTGACGCAAGTACACGATCTCACTGGACTGGCGTAATCATCCAGGTTGACTGTGTTAGTGGGCGAAATAGCACACAGTGTGCTTTGAGAAAGAGAATTAGTTCACATATTTCTCCTTTATGTTCTTTTTTTTTTTTTTGCTCTTTGTTTTACGTTGCACTGACACAGATAGGTCTTATGGCGACGATGGGACAGGGCAGGGCTAGGAGTGGGAAGGAAGCGGCCGTGGCCTTAATTAGGGTACAGCCCCAGCATTTGCCTGGTGTGAAAATGATAAACCACGGAAAACCATCTTCAGGGCTGCCGACAGTGGGGTTCGAACCTACTATCTCCCGAATACTGGATACTGGCCGCACTTAAGCGACTGCAGCTATCGAGCTCGGTCTCCTTTATGTTAGTGTCTGGTAAAGTTAAGTACAATTTCTATACATTGTGTAATAATCTGAGTGTTATGTTTTGGAATCCTGTGCAGACAGTGAGGCAGAAAAGTTATAAATGGTGTACAGTTTCGATGTGCACTATATCACATAGCATCCCAAACAAATTATTTATCAATGGGCCAAAGGACCATAAAACTAGGAACAAACGTATGTTGGCAAGCAGGGAAAATGCCGGTGATATATCAGAAAAGTGTACAGTTTACTGCTACGAAGATCATTTTAATGTAAGTTGAATTTGTTTGAACTGTTTGGTTCATGCTTCACATGAACGTACTCGCAATTTGATAACAAATTTATATTTATACTTTAAATCTTGGTACCTCTCGTTTTTGATCAACTCCATTATTTATTGACGTTAATCTTACCTTGAACTTGCTCCTAATTCAAGTAACTCTTCAATCTGGAAGAGTATAAGTTCACCCTTGGCGTGCGTTCATGTCACAGGTTTAAAGAAAACTATTTTTTGTGCTTTCTCTGCAGGTATGCTGACCCTGTGGTAATTTAATGCCTAATTTTCTTATTGGCTACTATCACTTGGACATGATGCCCACGTCATCGGCAACTTTCACTGATTGGTACCGATGATGTAACCTTTCGCCGCTGTCTTCGCTTTGATTGGTTATTCTTTTTAATTTAGTATTTAATCTTTTCTAAATTAATTACTGAAAATTATTACTAATATTTCTTCAGGACCTTTTTTCAAATTGTTTTGTATTTTTTTGTGGCCTGTTATTATTCTATTTTTTTGTCTTCTGCCTTGAGAACATTACATCCCTCTACATAAAGCTAGCACCAGACTTGAGAGTTTGCACTCAGCCATCAGAAGGTCACCCACTCACCAGCGCATACGCATGCTTTTACTGCAGCTCTGAATCACGCCAACATGTCATGAAGCAACTAACATAAACTACAGATGTCACCTGTGTGGCAGAGTTTTCACGTTCAACGGAAAAACATACAGGATGGTAGTTTGGACTCTGCATTTAACAGCGATTTATTCGTCTGCCTTTCTTTGCATTCATCAGTAACACTAAGTACTCAAGGCTCCTCCTTTTAAAAATAGTGGTCACAACTGGTTAGTCTAGCTGCCAGTGAAGATCTGTTCACCTGGGTTTTTTCTACTAGTCATTGAAATTTTATGGCTTAAGGCTCTAAATGCTGTTATTTGGTTTTTAAAAGTTTTGCTGAACTTTTTCTCCCTGGAGGAGTGCTACAAATCATCTCTCTTCAAGAGCTTGTAATCTAGTCAAATACTTTTTGTAATTTTTGTCAATCAATTTTCTTATCTCTATTTAAACTTAACGTTTACTTGTGATCTTTAACCCATTCACTGCCAAACCCATATATATACGTTATTGAACACCGTGCCTTGTCTGCCAAACCCGTATATATACGTTTCAGTGCAGTGTGTACTTCACCGATATTACAAATGTACGCGATATAGTGTCATGCTTTGAGATTTCGTGGAAATGCTCAAGGAGGTTCTGTACGGCAGATATACCACTCCATTTCGCGTGTTTTGAAAGCATTCTGGTGTTATTTCAGCTTTGTTGGAGTGGAACATTTTTCCCTCTTACATGTAGCCATCATGGCGTCTTGAAGTATACATTCATCTCTTGTTTATATTATTACTCCTACTAAGAAGAATAATCTCTTGTTGACGAAGAAATGGAGTGCTTCGTCATAAAGTTATTCTAGAGAGCTATATTTTGATAAGGAAGATGGAGAATATCTAAGTGGCGATATTGAACTACAAGAAAGTGCAAGACAAAGTAGTAACTATGAATCTCATGCGGAATTGTCACCCCTTCCTCAGATAAATTCTTTTTTCCCAAATGTAAATGATGATGATAATACCAGTTCTTGGATCAACAATTTTATATTATATTTCAGTAACAGTATCACCGAGCGGAGTAACCACGCGGATTAACGTGCTACGACGATGGAGACAAGCTCTGAACTCGGCAGGCGAGTGAGTTCGAAACTCATCGTCAGCTGTCCGGAGGATGGGTTTTTTGTTGTTGTTGTTGTTGTGGTTTCCCTTTTGCACTCCCAAGCAAATGTCGGGACAGCTCCTATTCATAAACCACAGCTGATTCCTTCCACTTCCCTACCCAGTTTCATTCACCATCATTCATTTCATATTCATTATTATCTCAACTGAGATTTGCGTCGGGAAGGGCATCCGGCCGTAAAAATATGGTGTAAAATATGATCTCACTTCATTCCCGACCCCGTATTGAGCTGCGGGGCTAAGGGGACGATATGCTTTCCATTAATTGTATCAGTAAACATATGTCTGTGAAAGTGCTTCTTCCTTAAAAAAAACCCGGCCCAGAGGGCTGGCCTGGTCACCAAAACTCGGCAGTGAAAAGGTTAATTAACTTTAATTTTCTTTCTTTTTTGTTATCAAAACTTTTCTAATTTAAATTATGGTTTGGCATTAGTCAGCCTACAATGTAGTTTATGTATGTCTTTCGGCTTATGCTGAATTTTTCTAGCTTCAATAAGACATCAGTCTTATTTAGTTTCAACATTAAAAGTGCAGTACCAGTGGCTTTTTAGCTCGAGGTCACGTACTCATCCCCCTTTAAAGATTGTCAAATTTTTTTGCTTCTTTTAATGTGGTTATTCTTATTTATTCTTAATATTGTTAAAATAAATTGTGTCACTGCTGTTCCTTACAACCTGCTTTTCTTTACTCTTTCTTTCCCCGAAAACTTTTGATCCTTTCCTAAGTTCTCTTAACTTTTAATCACTTTTCCATGTCTGATATTCTAATAGTAAAATTTTAAATTTCAGTCTATGATGCTTCAATTACACATTGGAATATTATAGCAATAAAGAGTACAAACGTTAATGCTGATTATTAAAGTATTTTCCCAACGTACCCCAAGTTTTGGGTGATCCATTTCAAATTAATAAACTGAAGGGCTTATGAACCAATTTATCTTTGCATGCGACATTTATTTATTGAAGAGCTTACATTTGTAAATAAATTTAGACTAACTAAATACTCTATAATATAACAGAAAGCAAGCATGTAAATCAAGAAAAAAAGTGTATTTAGAAAAAACAAATGTATATCTCTTAAAAAAACAATGCTTGTTGGTTGGGATGGTCTCGGTTTTATAAGTTAACTAACTGATGTACCCGTGCTTCGCTACGGAATTCACAGAAAGACTGACTTTGTGGTTTTCCTAACTGAAGTCAACATAGGTCATTACAAAAACGTCAGTAGAATGTAGCGATTAAAAGCAATGTTATCACATAAAATAGTGGATCAAATGAAAACTGCACATTTTCTCACTTTTAACGAACAATACCACGGTGTCAAAAACATATCAGATGTAAGGCTTTTCAGGCGTTTGCTCTATTAACCAGCATTTCGTCTTAGGTCTGACGCTAGACTCATCAGAGTGGGATGTGTCAGACCCTACTAATTTTCCATTCAGTACTACGGTGCCAATCTAACAGTCCAAAGTTCCAGAGCTGGAATGACCAGGCCGCAGACTGCCGTGAACGCTCCTCTGCCATTATTCCGTTAAATATACACACCGCTCATTCTAATCAGTGCCTCAGAGCAGAGATTTAATAGCTCGATTGCTATGATGTACCAGTGTGTTACATACCAGTAGTATCAGAAAATTTATGAACCAGAGGAATGGCATGCTAGAGAAGAAAGTTATCTAACTCCCCAGCTACTTCCCACCAATATTCAGACAAGCTGTTATACTCTGTATGACCAGGCGAGTAGGCTATGTAGTTATTGGCGCGCAACTGTGAGCTTGCATCCGGGAGATAGCGGATTCGAACCTCACTGTCGGCAGTCCTCAAGATGATATTCCATGGTTTCCCATTTTCACACCAGGCAAATGCTGGGGCTGTACCTTAATTAAGGCCAAGGCCGCTTCCTTTACACTCCTAGCCCTTACCTATCCTATCCCTATCTGTGTCGGTGCGACGTAAAGCAAATTTTACAAAAATACTCGGTACGCAGCAGAAATCCTATCAAATATTATTGTTGATCAATTTTATGAGCTTTCTATATTGTAAGTCTTCACATTTAGTTTACTTTCGACTCTGTGATATTAGGGCGTCTTATAAAATTATTTATAGCGTAGACTGTAGTTCGTTATTCTCTGACTTTACACACCAATTTTCATTAAATTCTGTTTACCCATTTTCTCATGATTCGGCACTCATATGGACTTAGTAACAAAAATCCAAATTCATGAATATCTCTGTGATCACAGCCGGTACAATGACAATGTATAAGACATAAATGATCGTAAATTTAATACTATATAACTGAGAATTAAATTTCAAGTCTTCCCCTAAACTACCATTTCACTCAGCGTAAATAAAATTATTTATGGCCTAGATTGTAGCGACATATTCCCCGACTTTGCATACTGATTTTCATTAAATTCTCTTCAGCTGTTTTCTTGTGATGCGTGTACATACATACATACATACATACATACAGACAGAAATTATGGAAATTTGAAAAGTGCATTTCCTTGTTACTGTGGACACGACTGATTCAGAATTATAAAGTTAAAAACTTCATGGCTGTTCCGTATTGAACTGAGAATCACAAAAGTGGATTCCATTATATTAAATTACTTTTGTGATACAGAAATACCACCCTTTTTAAATTATGAGCAATGTACAGACAAAACTCTTATTTTATACATATAGACTATGCTCATTAATAATAAATGTAACAATATTAATCAGATGGGTAGCGGCTGGAAACTCATTTTGAGGCAGCTCTATTTCAGTGTGTGGCAACCCTGCCCACCCGAGTCCTAGAGCACACTGGCCCGGTGTGTAGCATCTGGTAAAGTGTCCCAGCTCAGAGTTACAAGTGAAGACCTAAATGGCACCTGCAGTGGAGAAGATGGACCTCGGTATAGTGGAGATGGCAGAAGAGGCAGCCCAGTACTCAGGAATTAAGTGCAATAACTATACTAGTCAACGGTTTCCAAAGCAGAAGGGGATATCTGATGGCATCTCAATGGCAAGGAAGGTTGAAGAACTACAATCGGGAAGATTGGTCTCCACAGACCAGGAAGGCAGCAAATCTAAGGGAGCTGAATCCTGATGTAAAACCTGCTGGAGTTCACGTCAACAGTAACTTTATCAGGGTGTAACACCCCTGATCCCCCCAAACAATCTTTAATAAAAGCATGGAGGATAAACATACAGAAATTATTCTAGGGAGCCCACACCAACATGCTACAGGGACAAGTCGGAGCGTCCTGGAATCTCTAACAAGATTATTCACAAACGATGCAACTATTTCACTACAATGAACATAAACTCTCTGCTCAAGATGAGTAAATTAAAACATCTGACAGATATATTGACAAAACATCAGATACTGCTCACGGCACTACACAAGACCAGATATGGATGAACATGCTTTTGAGTCTCAAGGCTACCGGGTACTTAAGGAAAAGGTGGGCTGAAGGAGGATGAAAAAGTCCCACGTTAATGGACTGACTTCAAAATCAGTCACAGGATAATGGACTCTGTTACTGACTTCCAATCACCTTACAGTCGAGTGTCCCTTCCAACCTTCCGATGCACAAATATGATCTATACAGTAGTCAATGTGCATACACCCATCAACTATGACAATAAGCAAAACCCTGAAGTCACAGATAAGTTTTGGGAGGAACTAGAGGATGTCATCAACAAGGTACCGGAATGACCTTCAATCATCGTAATGGGTGATTTAATACCCAGCTAGGGAAGGAAGTCAAATACAGGCACATAGTTGGAGAATATCTGAGCCAAAAAAGGACCAATGGAAACGGAGATCAACTAGTGGAACTCTGCAAGGCCCTTAACCTTGTAATGAAGTCGACGGCCTAAGACATTTACCAAAGAAGCAGAAGACCTGGGTTTCACCAAATTAATATTTGGGAGAGTTTCAGACAGACCATGTGGCCATTTCAAGAAAATCACTTTAGGAAATCCAGAACGTCAATGTACTAAGAGGTGTCAACTTTGATTCAGACCATTACCTATCGAAAATAAAGCTTAGGTTCCCACCTAGGAACAACAGGAAGGCCCGAACAGCCAAATCCACTAAGTTTGACTTAGAAAAGTTAAAAATGTCTGAGTTCACAGAGAAAATGGAAACAATGGAACATAACAACTGGGACCAACTATGAGACAACTTAATCTAAGTGGCCACTGGGACTGTTCCGATAGTGAAACAGAGGAAACATGCCTGGTGGACAACTGACTGTGACAAAGTGTTCGCCCAGAGACAGGTATCTGGCTAAGATGGAGCTCGCAGAAGTCTCAGACCAACTGGAATATGTTTGTGGAGCAGCGCCGAGTAACTGCTAGGACTATTAGGTTGGTGATGCGATGGTACGCTCATGACCAATTGACACAGCTAGACGATGACTTTAAAAAGAAGAACTATAGAACTATAGAAAAGCATAATCTCAGTCTATATATGTATTGCGGGTTAGGGTAAGCCTTCACCTGCAATTCTTGGAGTGATCATTTAATGATTTGATTTTATGATTACTCAAAGTTAACTGAACTTAAGACACCCAGTGTTCTCCCCAAAACTTTTGTCAGCCGGGTGGCTGGGCGGGGAATACTACATAAAACTTCAATATGAAAAGAATTTCAATTCATTTCCCTCAGGCCGTTAACAAAAATATCAGACAGGTAAACATTAACTGCAAAATTGAACTATTTTAGTGTTATTATCACGAACAAGACATAACAGAGTATTTTGAACTTCTAGTGTTCTATTGCTCCTTCCAAATCATGTAACAGCAGACTTAGGCCTACCACTCGGTTGCTGTGGACACATGGACTGCCATACGGGTTTGTGATGTTGTGCGGAATAGAGGGCTCCGCATGCGAATCCACACTAATCCAGACCCCCATTTCGCAACTACGTAGTGGTCAAGCTAAACATTTGATCTCTGATGCAATTCATGCAATTATGTTAATAATAATGATTTATAATCTAAATTAACAGTTTTACAGTATTTACATGTTAATTTGGAGTACGCAATGACTCAAATATGTACCTATTAATATTATGAAATTAGCACATATTTAGGTTATATTAGCCAGGCGGTCTCTAAAAATGGCAGGGCGGTGCGCCCATTAAAAAGGTCCTATGGAGAACACCGGACACCTACCAGTGTCTCATGATTCACCAGCAAGTAATTCCGGAGAGAATAAAACAAAAATGAAGCAATCGGTCCAGTAGAATGGACGTCCGACTCGTTGGCTGAATGGTCAGTGTACTGGCCTTCGGTTCAGAGGGTCCCGGGTTCAATTCCCGGCCGGGTCGGGGATTTTAACCTTAATTGGTTAATTCCAATGGCCCGGGGGCTGGGTGTTTGTGCTGTCCCCAACATTCCTGCAACTCACACACCACACGTAACACTACCCTCCACCACAATAACACGCAGTTACCTACACATGGCAGATGCCGCCCACCCTCATCGGAGGGTCTGCCTTACAAGGGCTGCACTCGGCTAGAAATAGCCACACGAAATTATTATTCGTAGAATGGACGGACGGATTTGCCAAAGCTGTTTTTTTAGTAAACTGTTTTAATGTATAGATGAATCAAGAAAGAGTCATTTACCGTATGTGGGTTAAGTGAGCTCCTTTTGTCACTAATAAAGTTACCAGCTGAACTGAAATTTCTTTCATTTGCTGCACCAGAAGCTGAAATAGACAATACTTTCTTCACTAAGAGAGCAAGTCATATTCTGTGCTGCTGTTTATTTCTTCACCATGCAAGGGGATCATCATCAGAAAGGTGATTTTTTTTTAAATAAATAAATTGTTGTAGTAAGAATATCAGCAACGTTTATTCATCCATAGTCTAGAATATGATTTTGGGGGAAATTGTCACCATTTCATCTTCTACTGATTTAGGCTGCAGTCAAAAATTCCTATTTAATGGATTTCTATGGGTTTCTTTTGTGCCTATCTATCCACGCATGCTTAGAAAATACGTTGCTGGTCTCCATCTGTTTCCTGTAGATACTTTATAAGTAAATTTACAATGATGATGATCAAAGTCCATTATTTGTTAGATATATTCTTCATTTTCTTCTTCTTCTTTTATGATTGCATAGGATCACTTTAGTCAGTAAATCGTTCAGGTCTCTTTGAAGGGATTGTTCGGGCTTTGCGGTCCTCCCAGTACTACTTCAGACGCTCCGATCTTCGTGCCCTTTCCTCAGTTGAAAATATGCGTGTTGTTGGTTTGTTTCATGTAAGGGTAAAGCGAAGGTTTGTATTCTCGAGTTTTGTATTCAATTTTATCTTATTTGTGGTGTCTTCTGTTGTAAGGCCTATTTCCTTCAGATCCTCTCTTGCTTCTCTGATCCATTTACATACTGTTGTGGTATTTTTTCAGAAGAGATTGTGTTGTACTAGTTGTTTCAGAAGTCTCGAATTCTGCATCCTCATGATATGTCCAAAGAATCCCAGGCTCCCTTACGCATAGTATCTGTAATGGGTTCTAGCTCTTTGTACACAACTTTGTTAGGTATTACCTGCCACTGTCCATCTTTATGGTATTTTTTGTTGATGCAATCAGGTGAAAAAGTGTTTCTGCTGCATATGTAGCTTCCGGTTTTATAACTGTTGTAGTGTTTTAATTTCGCATTTATTGATAGACATTTCTTTTTGTAGATATCCCATGTTAATTTTTGTGCTTTAGGTAATCTATTTGTTATACAATAGTTTATACAATATTTCATATATTTTTTAATCAACAGAAATTCCAAAAATTTTGAAAGTTATGAACAACACACTTAAAAAGGTTTAAGTAGAAAGAAAACCTTAAAAATACTGGCATAATGGCAGCCAACATGTCCCAGTCTATTTGAAATGCAGGGAATATTTACCTCCTGTTAAAAATTTGGAACAGACTTATGTTGCACCATTTTTGTTGACATTTTTTCTCTCTCTTGCACACATATCAACAGCAATATTTAAGGGTTGTTCAACTGAAACATAAACCGGTGTATAGAAACTTACTCTGTATGTATCGGTAAACATACAGTATAACATGGCAGCATACTGATAACAGTTCAAAAGAGTCTATAGAGAATAACCACCACCACCACCATTCTGGCACCAGTCTGAATGCTTAACAAGTTTTCTGTACATCCAAAAAGAAGTTTGCTGGTTGAAATACTTCTTTGAAGTATCTGTAACGCCTTAACCCTTTCAATGCTAGGTCTATTATGTATACGTACTCCTTCTGCGCTGGTTTTTCCCCCAAGAATGTGCGATTATTGAAAAATAGATCTACTAGTTACGCAACTGGCATTTTAACATAATAAACTGAAATTAAGCATAAATTTACAATGATAATGTTCAAAGTCTAAAAATGGACATTAGTGTGGTAAGGTATAACACGCAACCCTACATCATATGGTTGACACACGTTTTTTCAGCTTGTCATGAGCATTGTAAATGCAAAAATTGCACAAATTTTTGTTCACATTCATATCATTCCACTTCTTAAGTCTAATAATAATAATAATAATAATAATAATAATAATAATAATAATAATAATAATAATAATAATGCTATTTGCTTTACGTCCCACTAACTACTTTTACGGTCTTCGGAGACGCCGAGGTGCTGGAATTTAGTCCCGCAGGAATTCTTTTACGTGCCAGTAAATCTACCGACACGAGGCTGTCATATTTGAGCACCTTCAAATACCACCGGACTGAGCCAGGATCGAACCTGCCAAGTTGGGGCTAGAAGGCCAGCGCCTTAACCGTCTGAGCCACTCAGCCCGGCTTAAGTCTACTATTTGTAGAAATTAATAAACTGTTAACACCTTCTTGTAATATTCATTGTTATCCTCCACAATACCCTGCCCCAGTGCTGAACTGATCAAACATAGAAGGAAACCTATTTTCAGAGAATCATCATGTAATATATATATTCTGCAACAGCTGAATTGTGTGAACAGGAAATGTGACGTATTATAGAGTAAACCGACCAGCTATCCAAGAAAATTACGATAACTTATTTATTTATTTATTTATTTATATCCGTTTCATTCTCTTCACCTTCATCTTCCTCAGTGATATCATTGTCCGCATCCTTACTGTCACTTTTTATCACAACATCTCCTAGATCATATTCACCGTCACTTTCTTTGCCCGGAAAGCCATTATCTACATCACTACTAACTAAAAATTTGTTCAATTCCATCATTGCTAAAGCATCTCCTCTTTCGCAGTGCAGCCAGTTTTGTTGTGGTTGGAAGCACAGATGATATATATTTCATAATTGCTAGGAAACAAAATCATAATGTAAATACACAGAAAGTGAACTATCTCTCCTTTAGAACTTCCCTGAATTTCTCGTGCAACAATTGAACTGTTACAAGATATTAGAATCATTCCGTATTGACGGTTTCCACTTTACAAAGGAAAAAATTAAATGCATCCTCCTAATTCAATACAAAACATAATTCCATCATTAGATGGAGCAATAAAATTCAAACATGTTTTGACTCATCTGAGCCATCTTCAGTGAAATAAGAGGGGGGGAGGGGGTTAAAGAAATCTACATAATACAAGCTAAAAATGTGCTAAAAACATAATGAAGGAACAAATGAAAAAAAAAAAGACAGACGGAAATAAAAACGATAACAATATACAATATTTACATCACCAGATGGAACAATAAATAACTATCTGAGACAAATTCAGTGAAAAAAGGTTAATATAAAACAAAATTGAATCCAAAAAATGTGGTAAACCTAAGAAGAAAAGAAAAGAAATGATACAGACGGAAGATGGCTCAAACGAGTCAAAACATATTTGAATTTTATTGTTCCATCTAATGATGTAATTATGTTTTGTATTGCATTAGGAGGACACATTTAATTTTTTCCTTTGTAAAGTGTAAACATTTTAACTGATATAGATGTTGATTCCCATAGGGAACATGAAATATTTGTCCTTAATGAGTAAATTTATAATACCAATATAATGGTCCGTTATTGGACATTATATTGGTACTATAACATTTTAACTGGTCGGTCACTGCACGTATTCAAAATTGTACAAAACTATTTTATAATTCTCCCAGTCAATACTATATATTTTACGTACAATTACGACTAAACTTCACACATAAGTAGACATGTTTCAACCCAGCATTGGGTCATCCTCAGTAAGACATGTAAAATGAATTAAAAGCAGGAACATGAGAACTCACAATTATTACACTCGATTTCAGTAACCACCCCCATTATTCCACACATGCCCATTCTTCCGCAAGCCCCGCCCCATTTCCCCACTTCACTTCCTTGTAGTAACACGTCTTGCATCTCGACTGCAGGAACAAGTCAGTCGAGAGCTGGACTCCATAGTCAGAGAACACAGGTGATACAAGCGGGCCACGTAACGTAAATTAATTTTCGTTCTTCATAACTTAATCTAAATATTGTTCCTGTTAGTCACCATTTTTCAACCTTAATTCGATTTGTATTATCCATTTTCCAGACTAAAATCAGACGGTTTAAACTTCAATAATGCTTATGTATATCAGCCCTTGTCAGAACACAACAACTACGTCAACAGTATAGAGACACTAACTGAATCACACCAAAGGACAACAAAAACATTGAAACAGAATAACCTCCAGCTCAAGACTGTTTTAACGATCAACAATTCACAAGTTTTTAACTTTCATCATGCTTTTTAAAAAACTTTTTAAAAAACTTTTTAACTAACATGTCATTTTGTGTGTTTCCAATGTTTTTAATTCATTTTACATGTCTTACTGAGGATGACCCAATGCCAGGTCGAAACATGTCTATTTATGTGTGAAGTTTCATCTTAATTGGACGTAAAATATATAGTACCTATTGACTAGGAGGATAAAAATAGTGTTGTACAATTTTGTAAGAAGTTCCAACAGTCAATACAGTTTAACATGAGATTCATAGTCTAATTCTTATGGGCTTATCAAAAGTGAGAACTGCATGAAAACTTCAATTTACGGGTTTAGCACGGCGGCTCATCACTGCACAATATAGTGTATATTTATGGGTTTAGCACTGATTGGGTGTAACTGGGGTAGAACACTCACCCTTCAAAATGATCTTATTCATGATAGTAACATGGGGCTGTAAGATGGGTGATCTACGAGACCCCAGCTAAAACTGTACAGTGCATTCATTGTTCTGTTGATATATGGATGTGCATTATTGTGGAGTACAAGTGCACCCCGAGAAAGGATTCCAGCTGTCTGTTCTTGACGGCTCTGCAGAGCTTTTGCAATGTGTCACAATAACATTGGGCATTAACAGAGGCACTAACTACAAGCTACTCCAACAGCAGACGACCACTGACATCAAAGAATAGTATAAACATGGCCCTATTGGCTGAACGAAACGAGTTTGCATTATTTAGTCTCTGTGATGAAGAATATTTCCATTTCAACTCTTAGTTGCCAGCACAAAATGGCAGCACCACGTTTCATCACTGGTCCCAATTTGCTAAATGAAAAGTGGTCTGTCCGAGAAGTACTGGCTGAGATATTCCATTCGTACGGCTTCCCGTTCATCGAAGAGGAGCTGAAGTACTCATTCTGAACACACATTCTGACCTCCCAATTCCCTGTGCACAACGCTAAGTATAGAACCAACACTGGGGTTTACAGCACACGAGCTATTATGTACAGCAACTGACCTTCACGATCATATCTACAGAGATGTTTTTTTTTTTCCTATATCATTACAGGCACCAGTCCAAGACATGGAAGATCCACCATGCACATGAGTCCACTTCCACACTCAGCATGTGTACGAGCTAAACATAGTGTTTCGTTTTAAACCTGCATCCCTGTACATGGCTTGCATTCAAAGATTTTGCTTGTCAAAATACCTTATTTGCTTCTTCCTTTTCTTCTTCCTGTGTTGTATCCTTGTAGAAGGTTGGTGACCATTCTGGGGTAATTTTTACTATTTTACACTTCCCGTATCAGGGTTGCCATAGCATGGATGTCGCACCACCGTCGGAAGTTTTGGGTATGTTTCTCCCTTCTATGATCAGTACCTTCTCTGCATAAGAATTCAATCATACCAAACAGAACTTATATCAGCATATTCATTACATACCACTGATGCTTCAATTCTCTACTCCACAAATACATGTTTCAAACTGACCACATACAGTGCTGTTGCTATAAACACTAAGTTATGCAGTGCTTGGCTGCACCGTCAAACTATTTGCAGCACACAGCAATGCCAGTTCTATGTTTCAACTGAACAACCCTAATATATCATTAGATTCTAAGAACAAAGAATCCTCTCAAAACAAGTAATGTACCCTTTCTTTACAAAAAAAAAAAAAAAACAATCATACAGAATGATCTGCAACACATGCGCCTGAAAGTACCTCACCAAAGCTGCTATCAAAGATATAGAGTGGGCTGTCATCCTGAGTACACATCATATACTGAATGTAATATTTCATCTTCATTTTCACACTGTATCCTTCATTGTCTTCACCACATTTGAACTTCTGATTACGGTATTTCTTGGCTAATCTCTGAAAAATAAAGGTTTAAAAATGTAATTTATTTTGGACAATACAGAGAATGTCCATCAGCTTATGTACTAGAAATAAACAAATAAGAAATCAATAAAGTCCATTACATTCAAAACTTATTCCAAATGCATTTCCTTAGAAGTAGAACAATTTTACAGGAAAAAAATCACAACAAATACAATTAATTAAACATTAATAAACAAAGTGAACAATATTCTTGGAGTACAATGGAGTACAATGAACAATATAAGCAGCACATTTTATTATCATATTTTAAATCCGAATGTCATATTTTAAGAAACATATATACAGTGGAATCCTTCAAAAGAGACTTTTTATCCCTACAAGTTGACAACTATTTTATGCTTTAAGTATGTACTGATGAATGCTCAATAGAGCCAAACCATGCATACAATGTTATTGTAATGTTTAATCTTTTAGATTGTAATTCATAGTATTGAATAAGGTGGATAAATTAAGTTTCATATTGTGATAATGTTATTGGTTTTACGTCCCGCTAACTACTTTCATGGTCTTCGGAGATGCTGAGGTACCAGAATTTAGTCCAGCAGGAGTTCTTTTACGAGCCAGTAAATCTACTGATACAAGGCTGACGTATTTGAGCACCTTCAAATACCACCAAATTCAGCCAGGATCAAACCTGCCAAGTTGGGGTCAGAGGTCAGCGCCTCAACTATCTGAGCCACTCAGCCCGGCAATCATGAATTTTAGAAATACTTCAATTTAAAAGCATTGCAATTTATTCAAAAATATGTAAACATTTTTTTATATAGCAAAAACCTGTGAAAAACTAAATTGATTTCTGTAACAGGACAAAGAACATTAAATTAAAAACAAAGTTTCTCCATTCACTGTTATGTATATGAATGTATTCATATATACCAGTAACAGAGACTACCCAAATCACTGAAAATAATCTTAACGCTTATAGCAGCTGTTTAGAGATTAGGAAGGTTGTATTTTCATGTATTTACACATTTCGTATTGTCCAGAAGTGAATTGAAATCCCGAAATAATGCAAATTCTATGAATAACACCAAAATCTGTGAAACAAAAAACATTTTAATAAATATTTTTTCACACCACTCCAAACATTCTTGTCCACAAGCTGATAGTCGAATTGTTTGGTGTAAATTCGAGAATGATCGATTGTACTGTTTCTCGAGGGGCAATCAATACTATGATATATTGTTGATGGTCTTGTTACACGGCGACTGCCTTGGATGGTAGCAGTGTGGCCGGTGGTGAACAACTGTTATCTCATGGCATGAATCATTTGGCTGACTACCTCAAAATAGTTACACAATTGTATTTCAAATTGGGAACTATGTTTGCATCCTGTTACATCATAGCAAGTTTAATTCATAATAAAGAATTCTATATCAGTCAACAGATCACTACTGATCTGCATTTAGGGCAGCCACCTAGGTGGCAGATTCCCTATCTGGTGTTTTCCTAGCCTTTTCTTAAATGACTGCAAAGAAATTGGAAATTTGGTAAGTTATTCCAATCCTTAACTCCCCTTCCTACAGTGTAAAACAAAAGCTAAAGGTTTCCACCTATTCAATACTATTTGTTGTAACCTTAAAAAAGTTATATATTTGTTGAAACTAGTTTTGGTCTTACCAGAGACCATCATCAGTCAAAATCAAAGTAAAGGCAAGACATGAATAAAAAGAAAAATATACGAGGTGTGTTCAAAAAAAGACCGAACTTTGTAAATTGCGCGCAAACCGCAACATTGAGCGAGTTGTGACTGTGGCGGCGCCTAGCGGCAACTTCTGACAACAGACCGCTGCTTTCCGCATTCCATTGCCTGCATTATCAGTTGAGTTAGAGCCTCTGAAGTGATTGCGTGTGTCACATGTTCATCGAATTCTATAATGAAACAGCTTGAGGAACAACGCGTGTGCGTGAAGTTCTGCTTCAAAGTTGGGAAAACGTTTGTGGAAACACTGGAGATGAGACGTGGGTGTACGGTTACGATGTCGAAACCAAAAGGCAATCATCACAGTGGGTGGGGAAAGGTTCTCCTCGACCGAAAAAAGCACGAATGAGTCGTTCAAACATCAAGGTGATGCTGATTGTGTTTTTTGATTGGAAAGGCATTGTCCATCACGAGAATGTTTTAACGCATTTGACTGATGCTGTGCGCAGGAAGAAGCCTGAACTGTGGGAAAACAAATCCTGGATGTTGCACCATGACAATGCGCCAGCACATGCCTCTCTCTCGGTCCGCAGTTTCTGGCAAAACACCAAATTCCTGTTGTGCCCCATCCGCCCTATTCTCCCGACTTGGCTCCAGCAGACTTTTTCTTATTCCCCAAATTGAAAACCACCTTGAAAGGACATCGTTTCCAAGACATTGAAGAGATCAAGGAGAATGCGACGAGGCAACTTCGCGCCATCAAAGAAAGTGCATTCCAGGAAGCATTCGAAAAGTGGAAGAAACGTTGGCAACACGCTGTTGATAGTGCAGGGGACTATTTTGAAGGGGACAGTCTGTGAAATGATGTAAGCTACATAATAAAGTTTTTCTAGCCACAGTTCGGTCTTTTTTTGAACACACCTCGTATATACATATGAAGCAAGCATGAAATTCAAGACAAGTAAAGATTTGAAAACACTCATCACAATCCTGAATCGAGGATGCCTGATGTCTAAAGGGGTCCAAAATCCAGGTCTAAGGCCCCTCAGAATGGTACTTATCGCTAGTAAAGTAGAACCATGGTATTTGTCATGTTGGGGTACTAATCAAAAGTAGCGAAGACTCACGGTGGTCCACACTTCATGGTACTACTCACAAGTATTGTACGTCGTACAGGTAACGCAGACCTATGGTGTTTCTCACACAATGGCGCCATTCATAGCCAACGCAAACCGAGGAGGTTCCTCACTAAGGTGTACTAGTCACGGGCGCCAGTATTCCCGTGGTGTTCCTCACACAGTGGGTACTAATCACAGGCAACGCAGACCCATGGTGTCGCTCATATAGTGGTACAACTCCCAGGCAACGCCCAGACCCGCAGTGTTGCTCACAAGGGTACGACTCATGGGTACTGGAAACCCACAGGAGAACCAATTTTCTGCTTATACTAATCACAAACCTATTTCGTACCTAATATAGTGGTACTACTCGCAAGTAAAGGCACCCATGGTGTTCCCCGCATGATGGTACTAATCAAAAGTAGTTTCATGGTTCTAAGACAATCATCCCTTTTAGTCGCCTCTCATGACAGGTAGGGTATACTGTGGGTGTATTTTTCGTTTGCGTTCCCCACCCACACGGGGTAGAGAGAGAGAAAAAAGAAGAAAGAAGGGATCCATCACTTCGAAAAATGAAGTAAAGGACGAAGAAAGGCAAGGGCCACGAAGGGCGTGAAAATGAAAGACTCCCTAGGCCTCGAATGCTCTAATGCCATCGGGGTCAGAAAAGAACAAGAGTTGACCAAGGGAGGTCGGACAGGATAGATGAAAGTGAGGAGCCTGGCACAAGTAAGTGGAAGCAATGCCAAGACTCAGCTAAGGGCCCCGTGGTCGCCAATCCACACTCCCAAGTTGAGAGCCCCTTGGGCCCCTGTTAGTCACCTCTTACGACAGGCAGGGGATGCCGTGGGTGTATTCTTCATCTGTGTCTGCCACTCACAGGGGGTTGGTTTGATGTAGGCCTATTTCAGTCACAGTACACAAAGCAGGGGAAATACAGTATTTTACTGCTGTTTGTAAAGTTTATGAACTGTTTATTGTAGATGTCAGTCGCATTAATATTTAAAATTAGGGTACATTTCATAACGGACAACTTTCAAGGTTACTGTTCAGCTAACAATTCCAGTATGATGCAGTAATGGGGAAAAAATGATACGTTCCCTACATTATAATAAACAATTACATTAAACAATTACACTTGTATTCATGGGGATGAAATAAGTTATAAAATATGATCAGAATGAGGTTGTAACCTATCCTAGGTCCTTTTCATTCAAAGGATTTCTGTCATAACTACTCCTTTAAGTCGATGGTTTTTACTGTAATTTACATTTAAACACAACAGCTCAGTAGGGTAACGCGCTTTTCCCGATTTTGTGGTCTGTTCGTATGTCAGTGTATGATGATTCCCCTTATATCCTTTTGGAACTACTCTACAATCAACTGATCGTGATGTTGGCCTTGCGCCGCAACATGGATGAAGTGGCGCTATTCACATTCCATGATTATTAATGCTCTAAGCTTTAATGGCATTTAATTTTGCACCAGTGATTCTATAATGCGTAGTTTTGACATTTTTCGCCATGCCCCTGTTGCTTATGTGACCACTGAAAACATGGCGAATGTTCGTTCAATTAGCTTCAGACAGGCAGTGCTTCCACCTCCCTTTGTTATTCTAGCTCATTGGTTGAGGCAGCATATCATCTAACCGGACTATATAGTATTTCCGTGTGTTGCGCGTATGTTACAGCGCTAGTTCCCATTCTTTCCACAGATCTACTTGCCTTGGACCACATTGGATGATCACTATGAGAAGACTGAACGAGCCAAAAAATTCAATGATCTGGTTGAAGTAATCCAACAGAATGGACTAAAACAGGAAGCCATCAATGTTAAGATCTGGAAATTGGAGCAGGCAAATGAGGTAATGAAAAATATCTATTATAATAATAAGACGCTGGGTACAGGAACCAAGATGCAACACTACAGCACAGTTGTTAAACCAAAAGAAGACTAACTATGGGCATACAAGGAGGTCAGCTAATAAAAAGGAAACTTATGATATTACAAAATATTTTAGGCCAGTGAAAGAAGGCACTGATCGATGGACTTAAAAGATACTAGCAGGATGTCAAAGCCAGCAGACGATAAGATCCAGGCATGGAAAGTGAAACTGGCTATCAGTGTGCAGTCTACTTTTTGCTAGTAGTTTAACGTTGCACCAACACATCAAAGGGTTTTCGGGGACACAAGATTGGGAAAGGATTGGGAAGATAGTGGCCATGGACTTAACTAAGGTACACCCAGCATTCACCTGGTGTGAAAATGGGAAACCATGGAAAACCATCTTCAGGGCTGCTGAAGGTGGGATCCAAACCCACCATCTTCCGAATGCAAGCTCACAGCTATGCGACCGTAACCGCATGGCCAACTCGCTCGGTTAACATGCAGTCTACAAAGGCTCGAATGTCAGATAAAAATCCTTATTTCATTGTGGGATATGTACTAGGGAAAGACATGATATATTAATTCTATAAAAAGTAAACAAACTAGTGATGGCTACATAAAAAGTTATGTTGTATTAACATGGCTTACCTCCAAAGTCCATTTATGTTTGGCTTTCCAGTTATCCTGAATGCCAAGAATAACAACAGGTTTGTACACACTTTCATACTTGTCAATAAATTCTTGTGACGAGCAATCCTTAATATGAATTCTTTCACAATTGTCATTTACTTCGGTAAATGACATAAACTGATCTACATAGCCCAACTGCGTCCAATCTGTTTTGTCATTTAGTTCTGCAACATACAAGAAACAGAACATTTAGGGAAAGATATGTTGAAAATAACATTCCTTTTATTGTCAAAACATTTACTTGTCATAAACTGTTTAAATAATGTCATTGAAATAAACTATGCCACATGAATTACCTATGTAACCTACTTGTGAGAGGCCACCAAGTAACTTCATAAAGTCATATTTGATTAATTTATTGACATATTTAAGAAATTTCTGAAGTCCTGCATTGCATATTACACGGATGAAAAGTTACAACATTCTGAAAAACAACTCTCATAAATTCAATGGATTCTGCAGATGAGTCAATTTTAATATCCCCTTTGTAAGCTGATAAGTGGTCTTCTGTGAACAGCATTTATTTATTTATTTATTTATTTACTTCCCATAATTATGGGCTGTCACACAGAACAAAGTGATTTTTTTTTAAATGGCAAAGTATCAAAAGGTTATCTTGTCTAGTATGTCTCAGATTTTAATACTATATTTAAAGTTCTCAAATACTTGGAAAGTGAACTGATGCAGGATGCAAGGGTTAGGCATGGAGATCAGTAAAAGGATAAGACAGGGGAGTCAAACCCTTTTTACAAGATTGAGGAACTTGTCCAGAAGAAAGAAGTGTAATGAGTAAGCCCTTCTGGTCTAGTACTAGTGTTTCCACAGCATACAGTGCTGATGTTCATTAAGAACTAATAAACTAGTCAATATCTCTCTACATTTGAGAAGAATCAGATACGATCAGCAGCAACAGCAGCTGTTAGAGAGAAATAATCAGGTGCAACAGTTTATCCAAAAAGAATCTTGAGAACAAGGCTGTCCCGTTGATTTTCACGACCTGGGGCGGGGCCAGTGATGAAGGTATTTATTCTGCAATACCTTTGACTTATCCCCATCAATAGTGATATGTTGCTAAATATTGTAAACCAGGGGAAAGTACAATAAAAATAACAATAACAAAAAATTTACAATAATGTTCAAGATGTATTATTGTCCTATATGCAGCAGAGACCAGGCCATCAGGACAGGAGAATAAAGTCTAGGCCAGTGAGATGGAATTTTTAAGTAGTACAGTATGACAGGAAAGACAAGAAAGGACAGGGTAAGAAATCAAGATGTCAGGAAGGGAATCCGAGATGAAAAGCTTTCTAACACAATGGAATGGAAAGATATAAATTGAGATAAATTAAGAGGATGGAAGAGAGAAGGATACCAAAACAGATGATGAAGACTGAATGAAGGAAAGAGAATAAGAGGTAGCCCCAGACTATGGTGAGTGACCTCAATCAAGAACAAAAAAAAAGGAATGTGCACTGGAACACAGTTGAGGAGCAACAATGGAGGATGAACAGAGCAAGATGCCATTAATATCCTGACACCAAGATCGGAAAAGAAAATTTTTTGTTGATGACTTGAATTTTGACCTAGCTATAACCTGAATTTTATAGTCTTAACTTCAATGGAAAGAAATGTGATTATAGCGGGAGATCTGAATTTACCAGATGTCAATTGGGAAGAAAATGCAAATGACAGGAAGCATGACCAACAAATGGCAAATAAGTTAATATGGGAAGGACAGCTGATTCAAAAAGTGATGGAACCAATTAGAGGTAAAAATATCCTGGATGTGATGCTGGCAAAACCAGATGAGCTCTATAGCGAAACCAAAGTAATAGATGGCATTAGTGATCGTGAAGCTGTCTTTGTCGTAGTTAAAAATAAATGTGATAGAAAGGAAGGTCTTAAAAGTAGGACTATTAGGCAGTACCATATGGCTGATAAAGCAGGAATGAGGCAGTTTCTAACAAGTAACTATGATCGGTGGTAAACGGTAAATAAAAATGTAAACAGCCTCTGGGATGGGTGTAAAGCAACTGTTGAGGAATGTGAAAACAGGTTTGTACCTTTAAAGGTGGTAAGGAATGGTAAATTATAACAGAGAAATAAAGAGACTAAGAAGGAGGTGCAGACTGGAAAGAAATAGAGTTAGAAATGGCTGTGGAAGTAAGGAGAAATTGAAGGAACTTACTAGGAAATTGAATCTAGCAACGAAGGCAGGTAAGGATAACATGATGGAAAGCATAATTGGCAGTCATACAAATATTAGTGAAAAATGGAAGGGTGTGTATAGGTATTTTAAGGCAGAAACAGGTTCGGAGAAGGATATTTCAGGAATAATTAATGAACAAGGGGAGTATGTATGTGAGGATCTTCAAAAGGCTGAAGAATTCAGTCAGCAGTACGTAAAGATTGTTGGTTACAAGGATAATGCCCAGATAGAGGAGGAGACTAATGCTAAAGAAGTATTAAAATTTACATATGATAACAATGACATTTACAATAAGATAGAAAAGATGAAAACTCGAAAAGCGGCTGGAATTGATAAGATTTCTGGGGATGTACCAACGACAATGGATTTGGATATAGTACCATATCTGAAGTACTGGTACTTATTTGATTATTGTTTGGTTGAAGGAGCTATACCAAATGAATGGAGAGTTGCTATAGTACCCCTGTGTATAAATGAAAGGGTGATAGACATAAAGCCAAAAATTACAGGCCAGTAAGTTTGACATGCGTTGCAAGTAAGCTTTGGGAAAGCATTCTTTCTGATTATATTAAGACATGTTTGCGAAATTAATAACTGGTTCGACAGAAGGCAGTTCGGTTTTAGGGAAGGTTATTCCACTGAAGCTCAACTTGTAGGATTCCAGCAAGATATAGCAGATATCTTGGATTCAGGAGGTCAAATGGACTGTATCGTGAATGACCTGTTCAAAGCATTTGATAGGGTGGATCATGGGAGACTACTGACAAAAATGAGTGCAATTGGACTAGACAAAAGAGTGACAATGGGTTGCTATATTTCTAGAAAATAATCTCAGAGAATTAGAGTAGGCGAAGCTTTATCTGACCCTGTAATAATTAAGAGGGTAATTCCTCAAGGCAGTATTATTGGACCTTTACGTTTTCTTAAATATATAAATGAGTAAACAAGTGGAATCAGAGAAAAGGCTTTTTGCGGATGTTGTTATTCTGTATAGAGTAATAAATAAGTTACAAGATTGTGAGCAACTGCAACGTGACCTCAATGTTGTGAGATGGACAGCAGACAATGGTATGTTGAAAAACGGGGTTAAAAGTCAGGTTGTGAGTTTCACAAATAGGAAAAGTCCTCTCAGTTTTAATTACTGCATTGATGGGGTGAAAGTTCATTTTGGGGATCACTGTAAGTACTTAGGTGTTAATGTAAGGAAAGATCTTCATTGGGATAATCATATAAATGGGATTGTAAATAAAGGGTTCAGATCTCTGCACATGGTTATGAGGGCATTTAGGGGTTGTAGTAAGGATGTAAAGGAGAGGGCATGTAAGTCTCTGGTAAGACCCCAACTAGAGTATGGTTCCAGTGTATGGGACCCTCACCAGCATTACTTGATTCAAGAACTGGAAAAAATCCAAAGAAAAGCAGCTCGATTTGTTCTGGGTGATTTCCGACAAAAGAGTAGTATTACAAAAATGTTGCAAAGTTTGGGCTGGGAAGAACTGAGAGAAGACGAGCTGCTCGACTAAGTGGTATGTAAATACAAAGTATGTTACAAGTGTGATTTTTAATATCCACCTATTCAATACAAAGAGATCTAGTAAATTAAGAATTAAATCCTATCATAAAAAGTTACAAGAGATGTTTCGCTCATATTAAGGGCATCATCAGCCTCAAACTCCAACTTGTAATGTAAATAATCAGGATTCTGCTTGTTCTTACAAATTGTCTTCAGGTTGAGAAATTTGTAATAGGCCTGGTTGGCTTTTACATTACACGCTATAATTCTCATATTAGGTCCATATTGAAATGTACGTAAATACAATGTATGTTACAAGTGTTATTTTTAATATCCACCTATTCAATACGAAGAGATCTAGTAAATTAAGAATTAAATCTTATCATAAAAAGTTACAAGGGACATGTTTCGCCCATATTAAGGGCATCATCAGCCTCAAACTCAAACCTGTAAGGTGAATAATCAGAATCCTGATTGTTATTACAAATCATCAAACTCAAACCTGTAAGGATCCTAATCGTTCTTACAAATCGTCTTCAGGTTGAGAAATTGGTAATAGGCCTAGTTGGCTTTTACATTACAAGCTATAATTCTCATGTTAGGTCCGTACTGAAATTTATGTAAATACAAAGTATGTTACAAGTGTTATTTTTAATATCCACCTATTCAATACAAAGAGATCTAGTAAATTAAGAATTAAATCTTATCATAAAAAGTTACAAGGGACATGTTTTGCCCATATTAAGGGCATCATCAGCTTCAAACTCAAACATGTCCTTTGTAACTTTTTATGATAAGATTTAATTTATTAATTTACCAGATCTCTTTGTATTGAATAGGTGGATATTAAAAATAACACTTGTAACATACTTTGTATTTATGTACATTTCAGTACGGACCTAACATGAGAATCATAACGTGTAAGTGGTTTGTTCCAAGCTGTCAGCGGAGAGATGGCGTGGAATGACATTAGTAGATGAATAAGTTTGAGTGGCGTCTTTAAAAGTAGGAAAGATCACAATATGAAGATAAAGTTGGAATTCAAGAGGATAAATTGGGGCAAATGTTCATTTATAGGAAGGGGAGTTAGGGATTGGAATAACTTACCACGGGATATGTTCAATAAATTTCCAATTTCTTTGAAATCATTTAAGAAAAGGCTAGGAAAACAACAGATAGGGAATCTGCCACCTGGGCGACTGCCCTAAATGCAGATCAGTATTGATTGATTGAATGAGGATGCCTTATTCCAGTAATCAGTAAATGCAAGAATTAAACTAATAAACTAGTCAAAATCTCTCTACATTTGAGGAGAATCTGATACAATGAGCAGCAACAGCAGCTGTTAGAGAGAAACAATCAGGTGCAGCAGTTTTTCCTGAAAGATTCTTGAGAACAGGGCTGTCCCATTGATTTTCACGACCTAGGGCGGGGCCAGTGATGTAGGTATTTACTCTGCAATACCTTTGACTTTTTCCCATCAATAGTGGTATGTTGCTAAAAATTTTAAACAAGGGGAAAGTACAATAACAATAATAATAATTTTTTTTTTTTTTAATATTAAGTACATGGCTACTTAAGACTAGACTTTCCTTCCCTTTATTTTTGCCAATATATTTTCATGCGTTCACTTTGCTGTTTTGTCTGGCAGAGAACTACTACTACTTGCTTTCTTGAGTGTTTACTCTATCAATCACCCATTTCTGGATACTGTTTCTGTTTGTGGCCTTGCTGTGTATAGCATCCTATGTATTGCCCGATTGTTTTAGGTCTTCTCTAATTCTGTCAATATATCTGGTATACCTTAGATTCGGATAAAGTACCTCATATTACATCAATATCTTGTCTGTTGGCCTGGTTGAATCCATGCACTTTAGATGTCCATAGAACTTCAGGCACTTGTTTAATGACATCAATAACAGGTTCAATATATTGATATATTTCCATATTGCTCCTGATCCTCCACTCATCATGATTCTTCCTGAGTCCTAATATCTTCCTTATGAATCGGCATTCTCTATGCTCTAGTGTAATGAGTAAGCCCTTCTGGTCTAGTACTAGTGTTTCCGCAGCATACAGTGCTAATGTTCTGATAATTGCAGTACAGCGATGAATGTTGGTATGTCTGCCGATGTTTCTCTTATTATAGACTGGTGCCTCCAATTCAATCAAGCACGCCTTTGTTGCATCTTTTTCTATTATATTCTCTAAAATTATTTAACCAAGCTACTTATATTTTGAAGCTCATTTAATGCATCCAAACTGGGTATTTAGGATTGCAGTACTTGTGTTGGTCATGAATTCTGTCTTTTCAGCAGAGATCTACAATCAAGTTCTTTATACACAATTCGTGAGGCTTTTTATCCGAGTGTGTGCTGTGTCAATGTTTGTTGACAGTAAGGCTATCATCTGCGAAATCAATCGATCTGAACTTCTTTCCTCATGCCTTTACCAAGCTTTGTACTGTGGTCTATCATGGCCAGCTCCTTGCACAATTCTCTTATGATCTTCTTTAATACCAAATTAAATAGCATAGGTGATAATCCGTCCCCCTGTCACACACCAGTCTTGATACAGAAAGGTTCTAAGATCTCACAAAAAAATTCACTTTGGAGTGAGCATCAGTGAGTGTTTGCTTGTTGAGACAGATGGTCTTAGCATCAATACTGAATTCATACAACAAACATCAATACTGAATTCATACAACACGTTGAAAAGTGCAGTAGAATTTGCATAAGATTTGTCTGTGTTTCAGTCAAGTTTCAGGTTGAGGATCAGATCCAGTCCTGATTTTAGAGAGGTTTGTGTTGTGGTGCCCGATTTGAAAATGGCGTGTTGCGCGAGGAACATTTCAGTCCATGACAGAGTTACAGCCAGCGAGCAGACAGCAGCGCTGATGTCACCACTCAACGAGTATATAAGGAGGAGAGCCGGCAGGAGAAGGCAGATTGTCGTCCAGCGGTTTACTATACCGAATTTCAGACACGTAAAGACACTCCCTATTAAGAATGTACCATATGCAGATGGACTGAAGTTAACCAAGAGGTCTCAACTCAAGATGTGCCTATCGTCCATGGAATAGAATTATTTTATTCTTTCAAAGACTTCGTCTTAACAAGCGGCTGTCATATAAACACTTAGCTTTCACACATCTCGAATCAATGTTGACAGCAGTATTCTCACACAATGCTATACTTCAGAACTCTGTGCTTTAGATTACAAGACAGACTTGTTCTTGAGTTTGTGTCCTGCCAACTCAGAATCTTGTCAATAGTGTAAATAGGCATAATCAGATCACCGTCTCGTCTGACGAACTCTTGATACACAAATGTGTACTGGCAATATAGATTCTGTACATAGTGTAGATATCACTCAATGGAAGTATTCTGAGAAATCATCTTATGTTCAACTGTAAAGTTACAGAAATTTAAATTGTATCTATTGTGCAATTGGAGTGTTTGCTGAATTTAAAAAAAAATGTTTTTGTTGTACCATTGACATTTTGTTCACAACAGTTTATAAATGACTGCCAGGAGACAGATCCCTCCATAGTTATTTACATCAGTTTTGTTACCTTTTTTTATACTGGGCATATAAGTGCATTTTTTCAGTCTTATAGGATAGTAGGATATATAAAGCATTGAATAGGTGGAAAACAAACTTTTATTGTTCTACTTTAACTGACTTTCAATACGGAAAAATGAGGATAGTATCTTGCAAAAGTCTCCAAGTGCCGAATCTGGATGAGCACAACATGGATTTCCTTGAGTGTATTATCATCTATATGCTTCAAGATTTTGGTAACAATGCTATCTTTTCCTGCAACCTCGTTATTCTTCAGTGACTGAATGACTGCTCTTAAGTCCTCCTGCATGGGTGGTGCTGGTTCTGTACATGTGTCTGGTGCACTAGTGGAAATCTCTCTATTGGTTTTGGACAATTAAGTAGAGTGTTCAAGTACTGGGCATAAAGCAATGGAGTTATCACCAATAGTTATAGCCTACTGACCTGTGGATGTTTTGAAATAAGGACTGTCTAGGGCAGGGATGGCGAACCTATGACGCGTACCACTAGGTGACATGCGAACACGACTTCTGTGGCACGTCAGACAATATACTAACAAGTTTTAATGTTTTTAACATTGAATAAATGGGTCAAAAATCTACCAACATACCATATTTTAATAATGAAGTATGACACAATTAATTCTACAGCATACTTTTTACAAATTTTATTAAGCTAAAGCAAAAATATATCTTATTCTTAAAATTTACCTGTTTTTGAAATGTAATTTTCAGTGATGTTTGCAAAATAATATTGTGAAACATTCAGTTGCATGGATTTATATGTAATGCAATCTAATACCTAAATGAAGTCAAATGATGGGTTTCATTATGATTTTAAAGGAAAATAACCGATGGTATACTAGACAGTAAAAAAGTAATAAACAAGACCTTAACTGACACAGTAGTTGGAAAAGGTTTGCCATCGCCGATCTAGGGCATTTCTGGGACTTGAATCTGAGCTGACTGTAGTATTCTCTGGAATTATTTCGATGGAAATCCTTCCCTATTTTGAAGTGTGTTTGTTTATGGTTTTCATGTTTGATTTTCCAGATGGTATTTGTTGGTAGTTTCCTCTGTGCAATAGTTGCTTCCAAATTTTCAAGTAATGGATTTGAGAGATCCTTTCTCCTCATGTGCTCACTTGAACCAATGCCTCATCGCATTTGCTGTCCACCATGAGTGTTTCTTCGTATGTGTGCTAAGTATGGTCTTCTGCACTGTCCGTGAGAGTTTGTTTTTAGATCATTCCAGCTGGCCGTCCATTTCTCAGCTAACTTTTCAATGAACGGACATGTTGCAGTTGCTAATTTTGTAATAATAATAATAGTAATAATAATAATAATAATAATAATAATAATAATAATAATAATAATAATAATAATAATAATACCACCACCACCACTCAACTTCATAATATGCAGACTGTACAATACAATACATGGTATGCATTGAACACTATTCACAATCTTTTATGTGGCGTCAAATCCATACTAACGGAACAAAATACGAGCTTTATAGTAGCAGCTCACTGACTGAATTTTTCAGTGAAAGAAAAACTGCTAAACTGAATAAAAATTTAAGTCAACAGTTTCGTACAGACCAAGAGTGGATTTGGCAGGTTTTGCACGTGATATCTTCATATACCATCTATCTTCTTAATTCCTATTACACTCTCATATTTTGATAATATACTTACAATAATATCCATCTCCAGTGAGTTTAAGATTATTTTTTTTTCCACCACCTTCCTCTTGGTTTCAAGGATAAATTTCTTCTACTCGTAAAATTCTGCTTCAGAACTTTTTAAGTATTGTAAAGGTGGAATTTACTCAAACACTCTTAAAACTTGCTCTAGAAATAGTAAACATGTTACTTTTCCTGCTATGGCGCAGAGCCTAGGGCAACCACCCCACCTATGGGACAGCCCTGCTTGAGAATATGGTCGTTAGGTAAGGTAATATCTCTCGCTAAATTCACGAGGTTTATTTGGGTGGAATGATTAATCTCACCTACCATTTTGGTTCCTTGTTCTATGCTCCTTAATAATAACTAGTTGAATAATTCTTCAAAGTACCAGGGGGACGAGGTGGTGTTACAACCACATTGTTTTTATAGCTGAATTTATTTACAGCATAGAAATGTTAGTGAAATCTTATTTTCAGCATTTCTTTAAATTGAATAATCTAGTCATTACTGGGCCAATACTAGTGAAAAAAAAATGTCAGAATTGGCTGCATATAATATATCCATGGAATTAGCTGCCTGTCATTAGACACAACTAGATGGGACTCTTCAAAGGCTCTCAATTTGGGAGTGTGGGTTGGTGGCCAAAAGGCTCCTATATGAATGTGGAATTGTTTCCACTTACACATCCCGAGCTCCTCACTTTCATCCCTTTTAGCTGACCACCTGAGGTAAACTTGTTTTTCTGATCCAACAGGGCAACCAGGTTTTCATTTTCATGCCCATAGTGACCTTTCCTTTGCTGAAACCATTCTACAAAGGGTCAGACCTCTTATTTTTCCCTTCTGATTCCAATTAACAGGAATGTAACCTAAATGTACTTCCCCCTAAAACAATAATCACCACCACAGTTGGATGGCATTTAAAGGTGCGTATACACTTGCGAGCATCTTGCGAGCCGCTCACACTACCGTGCTCGCAAGTGTGTACGGGGTACTGAACGTAAGGCGAGCATGTTGTGAGCTGCTCGCTGCGAGCCGACTGGAGTTGGTTTTCTAGGCGAGCACAAAGGGATGCTCGCACTCAGTGTGGACGGCCAAGAAACATGCTCACAAGTGTGTACGGCTACAGTGAGCATCCTGCGAGCATGGCAGCCTGGTTGGATGAAGATGTGCTTACGCTAATAGACACTTATCGGACACATTCTGTTTTATGGGACCCGAAAAATGGGGATCACTTTTAAAATAATGTGAAAGAGGATGCATGGTGGGGATATTGGTACAACAATTGGACGCCCCGTGGATGAATGTAAGAAAAACACATTTCTTTCTTGGGGTCAAACCAGAGGGAAATGAGCAAAGAGAAAAGTAGTTGCACTAATGGAAAAGCAGAGTTTCTTGCTCAGAAAACATCTTTTGATGGAAACAAGACTCAGACTAATCCTGCTTGCGCGCAAATGGCTCAAGCAGCGCTAGCGAGCCACTCGGATATTTTAGTTTTCCACTCGGCTCACATTATGCTCGCAAGTGTGTACGCACCTTAAGAGTACTTAAATACAACAGACCCATGTCAGTGAATTAATTGGCACACTGAAGAATACTCATTCTGAGCAAATTTCTGTCACTTCGGCATCCCTAAAGAATGACAGTAGTCGAAGTGACCACTTCCTCCTCCTCCTTCATAGTCATCTCCTCCTTGTTTCTCCACGAGACTTGACCAGTCGTAAGGACACTGACAACCACAACCAACAGTGTTGTTCTCTATCCCCAGCAACAGGGTGGAGTTATTCCAGATTCTTTAGGCCAATCCAGTCTTTGATGTTATTTAATCATGTTATTCACTTCAGCCCATTTGTTGGCACCTCTGAATTTTAACTTTTAAAATAAATTGTAATACATGCCATTTTTCACCATGCAGTACAAGCCCTGAATCCAAGTGATGGTACTGCCCAAGTCACTGGAAGGAACTTAAAGTTTCAGATATCTTGGATCTCATCTGCATAGATTAACTGTGAACAAGAATAAATGCAATCTGGATTTGACAATGCAAGACCATAATGGGACACATGGCCCAAACATGAAAGGAAGGTGGTGGTTGGTGGTGATGATGTAGTTGTATGAGCTCACATGTTACTCTATGACAAAAGAAGGCCCTTTCACCTCAAGTTGAAGGAGAAAAAAAGCCGACAAAATCATGAATGTTAGTTGCTCGCCATGCAATCGAGAATGCTCTGCTGGATGATAATCATCTCCTGTATCAACTACACCTGGACCAACAATGGCAGCAAATGGGAACTGTGCCAATTGTGGAAAAACATGAGAAGCACCACTGATGTATGACCATGTCCAGCATGCAGCATCTGGTACAGCTGTCAATCCCATCCTCCATTTTGAAGTCAAAGTTCAACACCCCAGCACTACCAAAGGAGGGCTGGCAAGATACAATACATTTCTCCTTAAAGATCGTACAAGACCGTACAAACTGGCATTCATTGTCCAACAAAATGGATCCTATGCCACCAGGACAAACCAAACCAAATGTCACTACAGCCCTTGAAGGGCCTTGGCCTACCAAGCAACGGCTGCTCAGCCCGAAGGCCTTCAGATTACGAGGTGTCGTGTGGTCAGCATGACGAATTCTCTCGGCCGTTATTCTTGGCTTTCTAGACCGGGGCCACTATCTCACCGTCAGATAGCTCCTCAATTCTAATCACGTAGGCTGAGTGAACCTCGAACCAGCCCTCAGGTCCAGATAAAAATCCCTGACCTGGCCGGGAATCGAACCCGGGACCTTTGGGTAAGAGGCAGGTAAGCTACCCTTACACCACGGGGCCGGCCCACCAGGACAAAGCTAAGATGGAAAACAACAACTACAAGAATATATTGCCCAGCTATAAACATTCCCTGCATTTGACTGTGGCCAGCAATTCTCTTTTCTGGTATATTAGACTACCACCAGCTCATAGCCTTCATAGCTCTTCCTGTCTACAGAACTTTCATAACCTCTGTTTAAAATTACTTGGAGCAATAAATCCTAATTAGCAAAGAAGTATTTTGCACCCATACACTTTCTCCACAACACAGAAAATCAAACATACAATAATGGATATGTTTTTGGGCTTAGAGGACGAGAGAATAAGTACAAATTCTTTGGCTCTTAGTAGCACTTTACGACATGGCAGAAGTGCACATAATGCATCCTTTGACTCCACCCAGAGGGGAGATAAAAGAGTCCCAATAAATAGAAAGAAAATGAGTGTATTCACAAAAGAATGGTAATGCTCTTGAACAGTAAAAAACTGAAAGACTTTCTAGACCTCGTAAATATAACATTAAACCAATTATTATTATTGTAGCAGTGTCCGACTCGTTGGCTGAATGGTCAGCGTCCTGGCCTTCGGTTCAGAGGGTCCCGGGTTCGATTCCCGGCTGGGTCGGGGATTTTAATCTTAATTGGTTAATTCCAATGGCCCGGGGGCTGGGTGTTTGTGCTGTCCCCAACATCCCTGCAACTCACACACCACACATAACACTATCCTCCACCACAATAACACGCAGTTACCTACACATGGCAGATGCCGCCCACCCTCATCGGAGGGTCTGCCTTACAAGGGCTGCACTCGGCTAGAAATAGCCACACAAAATTATTATTATTATTGTAGCAGTTTACAGAAGACATAAAGATTATCTCTGGGGGTTGCATGTGTAAAAAAGGAGGAATCTTTGTGCTGCAGTTTATTTTTATTATTATTTATTCCTCCCCTGCAAACCATGTGACCTTGCCGTGGTGGGGAGGCTTCCCCGTCCCAATGAAGCAGATATCCAAGCTGCATGTGCAACCATATTGGATGGGTATCTGTTGAGAGACCAGACTAACGAATGGTTCATCGAAAGGGGGTAGCAGACTTTCGGAAGTTACAAGGGCGGCAGTCTAGAAGATTGACTGATGTGGCCTAGTAATAATACTCAACATGGCTTAGTTCTGTTCACATTGCTGCACGGCTGAAAGCAACGGGAAACTACAGCCTTAACTAGCTCCCAAGGACATTCAGCTCTCTTTGTATGAATGATTTACTGATGATGACTTCCTCCCGGGTAAAATATTCCCGAGGTAAAGTAGTCCCCCATTTGGATCTCTGGGTGGGGACTAGGCCTACATGAGAGGGCGCGATCATCAGGAAGATGGTTACTAACATTTTGTGAGTCCGAGCATGGAATGTTAGAAGTTTGAATTGTTGTGGTAGGTTAGAGAATCTGAAAAGGGAGATGGATAGACTAACGTCCCATGCAGTTGGTATAAGTGAAGTACGTTGGCAGGAAGAGCAGCATTTTTGGTCAGGCAACTACAGAATTATCAACACAAAGTCAAACAGATGCAGGAGTTGGTTTAATAATGAATAAGAAAATAGGGCAACAGGTAAGCTACTACGACCAGCATAGTGAAAGAATTATTGTTGTCAAGATAGACACCAAACCAATGCCCACTACAATAGTGCAGGTTTATATGCCTTCTAGTTCAGCGGATGATGAGGAAATCGAAAGAATATATATATATATTATTTTTTTTTGCTAGGGGCTTTACGTCGCACCGACACAGATAGGTCTTACGGCGACGATGGGATAGGAAAGGCCTAGGAGTTGGAAGGAAGCGGCCTTGGCCTTAATTAAGGTACAGCCCCAGCATTTGCCTGGTGTGAAAATGGGAAACCACGGAAAACCATTTTCAGGGCTGCCGATAGTGGGATTCGAACCTACTATCTCCCGGATGCAAGCTCACAGCCGCGCGCCTCTACGCGCACGGCCAACTCACCCGGTGAAAGAATATATGAAGAGAGAGAAGATTTAATACAGTATGTAAAAGGTGGCGAGAATCTAATTGTGATGGGAGACTGGAATGCAGTGGTAGGCCAAGGAAGAAAATGCAATGCAGTAGGAGAATTCGGATTTGGACAAAGGAACGAAAGAGGAAGTCTGTTGGTTGAATTCTGCACCAATCACAATTTAGTCCTTGCTAATACTTGATTCAAACACCACAAACAACGGCTGTACACATGGACAAGGCCTGGAGACACTGGAAGGTATCAAATAGACTTCATTGTGATTAGACAGAGATTTAAAAACTTTCCCAGGAGCAGACGTGGACTCTGATCACAACTTGCTGGCATTAAATGCCATCTATAGTTAAAGAAATTGAAGAACGGAAAGAATCCAGTGAAGGATTGTTTCAAGGAACGCATTGCAAGCGCTAAATGGAAAGGCTGAAGGAAACACAGTAGAAGAAGAATGGACAGTCATGAAGAATGAGGTCAGTAGGGCTGCTGAAGAGATGTTAGGAAGAAAGGAAAGATCAAGTAAGAATTAATGGATAACTCAAGATATACTAGACCTCATTAATGAACGACGAAAATACAAGAATGCAAAAAATGAAGAGGGCAGAAAAGAATACAGGCGATTAAAGAATGAAGTGGATAAGAAGTGCAAGGATGTTGAAAGTAGTATGGTCTTAGGAATGGTAGATGCTGCATACAGGAATCAAGGAAACCTTTGGAGAATATTAAGAGCTCAGATGGAAAACCACTTCTAGGGAAAGAAGACAAGGCAGATAGATGGCAGAAACATATCCAACAGCTGTATCAAGGTAAGTACGTAGATGATATAGTTCTGGAACAAGAAGAGGCTGTTGATGCTGATGAAATGGGTGACCCAATTTTGAGGTCAGAATTTGACAGAGCTTTGAGAGACCTAAATATGAGCAAAGCACCTAGAATTTATGGCATTCCCTCTGAATTACTGAGTGCTTTAAGAGAAACCAGCATGGCGAGGCTATTCCATTTAGTGAGCAAGATGTATGAGACAGGAGAAGTGCCATCCGATTTTCAATAGAATGTTATTATATACCTATTCCCAAGATAGCCGGTGTTAACAAGTGTGAAAACTATCGCACCATTAGTTTAGTATCTCATGCCTGCAAAATTCTAACACGTATTATTTACAGAAGAATGGAAAGACAAGTTGAAACTGAGTTGGGAAAAGATCAATTTGGCTTCAGAAGAAATGTAGGAACACATGAAGCAATCCTGACTTTACGTCTGATCTTAGAGGATCGAATTAAGAAGGGCAAGCCCACATACATGGCATTCGTAAATCTTGAAAAGGCATTTAATAATAGTGATTGGACCAAGCTATTTGAGATTCTGAAGGTAATTGGGATCTTTTACCGAGAAAGAAGAATTATATACAATCTATATAAAAATCAGTCTGCAGGGAGGGCTATTAAAAAGAAGCAGCAATCCAAAAAGGGGCGAGTCAAGGCTTTAGTTTGTCTCTCCTCCTTTTCAATGTTTATATAGAACAGGCAGTAAAGAAAATCAAGGAAGAATTTGGAAAGGGAATCACAATCCAAGGAGAGGAAATCAAACCCCTGATATTTTCCGATAATATTGTTATTTTATCTGAGACTGCAGAAGATCTCCAGAAGTTGCTGATTGGTATGGACGGAGTCTTGGGTGAGGAGTACAAGATGAAAATACATAAGTCCAAAACAAAGGTACTGGAGTGCAGTCGTACGAAGTCAGGTGATGCAGGAAATATTAGATTAGGAAATGAAGTCTTAAAGGAAGTGGATGGATACTGTTACTTGGGTAGTAAGATAAATAATGACAGCAGAAGTAAGGTGGTCATAAAATGCAGGCTAGCACAAGCAAAGAAGGCCTTTCTTAAGAAAATAAATTTGCTCACTTCGAATATTGATATAGGAATTAAGAAATGTTTTTGAAGAGCGTGGCACTGTATGGAAGTGAAACATGTGTGATAACTTGCTCAGAAAGAAAGAGAATAGAAGCTTTTGAAATGTGGTGTTACAGAAGAATGTGGAAAGTGTGATGGATAGATCGAATCACAAATGGAGAGATACTGAATTGAATTGGTGAGAGGAGATCATTATGGCTAAATTTGAAGAGAAGAAGAGATAGGATGATAGGATACATCTTTAAGACACCCAGGGCTTGTGCAGTTGGTTTTTGAGGGAAGTGAAAGTGGTAAGAACAGTAGGAGTAGACCAAGTATGAATATGTCAAGCAGATTAGAGCAGATGTATGATGCAGCAATTATGTAGAAATGAAAAGGTTAGCACAGGAGAGGGTGTCATGGAGAGCTGCAACAAACCAGTCTATGGACTGATGAATCAAACAACAACATTATTATAATTATAAAGAAAACCGTTTCTGTACTACACAGCAAGATGTAAAGAGGGACTATGTGAGCACCCTATGGAAGGACTGGCTCTTTTGTTCTCACATCTTGCTGGCGCCAGAAACAAGTATTTTCAGCGCTATGATATGCAGTTCATTTGGGAGCAGGCAACCTTACCATGTACACTGACTTAGCAAATGTCATGGGATAGTCACCCAACAGCGTGTGGGGCCTCCTCTGGCCCTGCAAACTTCAGTGAGATGCCGTGGAAGTGAGTCGACAAGTCCCTGCTAGTCCTCTGGACGCAGCTGACACCAAATCGCTTGCAAAGCGGCCGCCAATGCTGGTCTGTTCGTGGGTGCAGGATCCATGGCACGGAGCCTGCGTTCCAGGACATCCCAGATATGCTCGATAGAATTCATATCGGAGCTCCTGGGTGGCCATGGCAGTCGTTGGACCTCGGCCGCATGTTCCTGGAACCATTCCCGGGCGAAGTGGGAGCGATTTAGCGGCACGTTATCATCTTGAAACACCGCAGAACCGTCTGGGCGCTGGAAGGCCAAAAATGGGTGGAGATGGTCTCCGAGCAGCTCAACATACTGCGTACCATTCAAAGTCTCTTCCAGAACAACTAGGGGGCCCATTCCATACCAGAAAAATGCACCCCAGACCATAACAGACACACAAGCGCCCTGGACCACACCTTCGAAGCATTCGGGATCCATCGCTTCACGTGGTCTGTGCCATACACGGTGCCTCCCATCGGCATGGTGCAGTTGAAATAGTGATTTGTCCGACCATATCACGTTACGCCATTGTTCCAGTGTCCATCCCTGGTGACTGACGACAAATGCGCGTCGTCGTGTCCAATGACGTCGGGTTAACAGTGGCACCCGTGTGCGGCGCCGGCTCCTATACCCCATAGAACCCATGTTCCTACGGACTGTCCACTGGGAGACGTGTCTAGCACTGCCTGTGTTGAACTGAGCCGTGATCTGTTGCACGGTTGCCCATATGTCACTATTGACAATCCGTCTCAGATGTCGCCGGTCACAGTCATCGAGGGAGGCTGGACAGCCAGTCATTCGTCTGTTGTGCATAGTATCACCCGCATTCAACCATTCAAGATACACCCTGGACACGGTTGATCGCGTGAAGCTGAATTCCCGCACCACTTCCGAAATCGCACTTCCCATCCGTCGGGCACCGACCACCATACCCCGTTCGAACGGTGTCAGCTCACGACGACGTTCCATGTTACACCTGTCACATGCACAGCCACTGCACACAAGGTCTCCTATACAACTGCCACTGGCACAGGGGGCGTGTGGTGCGCAGACAACACACCTGCGCATCAGTGCTCAGCTATCCCATGAGATTTGCTCAGTCCGTGTAAATCATAATATAAAGTAATGTCATTGTGTTTTTCTTTGTTGCCTGTCTTGGTAGAATGGGACTAGCTCAGTACAAAACGAAATCTTCAATTCCAAAATAGGCTTTTTATTTACTGGGTCACGTCCTTAGAATCTCCTTGATGTTTGTTAGCTCATTTTTGTTTTTAATTTACTATTGTTCTGGAAAACATCGGAGAAGGTGGGAATGATGCCAGAAAGAATTCTGAGGTCTGGCAAGTGTCTGATCATTCTGGCAGTTATCAGAGGGTGCAATAACATTCCATCCTCATGCTAAGAATGTGTGTGTAGGCTGCTCCGGTCAAATCCTGCAGGTAATTGGTTGCTTGCTTCCCTTATTCTGGAAGAGGACGCGTGCAAACTAAGATGCAAAGCTAGCATTGTCTATTCACATCTTGAGCCTGTGAGAGGGTGGAAGTGTCTGTTTCAAGCTCTCACTCTGAGAAGGGAGTTCCAGCCTAAGTTACGGGATAATGTAAGTTTTCTTTTCTTTAACATGTCTTAACCTTTTAATTGCGGAGATTGGCAGGGCAGTCTCGCATATCCTATGATTTAACTTAGTCGAAAAAGCCCTTTTTAGCACTATGATACAGTTCATTTGGGAGCAGGCAACCTTACTATGTAAATCGTAACATAAAGTAATGTCATTTTTGTCTTTGTAGCCTGCCTCAGTTGAACGGGACTAGCTCAGGGAATCTTCAATTCAGAAGTAGGCTTTTTATTTACTGGGTCATGTCCTTAGAATCTCCTTGATATTCATTAACTCACTTGTGTTTTTTAACTTACTATTGTTTAACCTTAGTTCTGAAATGGTAAATTCCTTTGATACCACCTTTAAAACTGTCGGCATTTATTTGGCACACACAACATCAATTGGATTCTGAGGTAAGGACTATCAACCTTCCCATACCTGCAAGCACAGCTGTCAATTTGGTCGCCTTCAATTGTTTCTCAGTGTAGCACCTTAATGTAATATTGTTTTACAGTCCTCAACTGCTAGGGTTGCTGTTTTTGTGAGGAAGGCGATGATTTCAGGTTAAAAACATAATATCTTTCAACCATTTTTCGAGTGTCTACGAACATTGTGTAAATGTCTATTAATATGGTTAAGCTATTATTTTCTAAAATAATTTATGAAGGTTAATGATTTTCCTAAATGAACCTAAAGAGTTATGTTTAATAAATGATATTTTAAGGAACCTGAAAATCTTATTTAAGAATGTAAGCATCACCTAACTATGTTCCTGGCAGGGCCGTCCAGCATCTTCCACACATCCTGTTATATGTCTATTCATAGTAGTTGTCCTTGTTAGTGTATTTATCTGCCCTTGTTTGTTAATTATTTTTTTTATATGTGTAATGTTACCACACAGTACAATTATTATTAATAATTCATGGTGTGGGTTAATGTAGTCACGTCCTAGTTCGTGAACCATGGACAACGGCTGAGTGGCCTAGTAAAGTGGTCCTCAGAGTAGGGATACGAGTTACTATGGAATGGTAGTGGGCATCTTGGACATATTGCATGTGGGTGTGTAAAGTGCGTGAAGTCAAGAAATAGTGTGAACTGAGTTAATAGTGGCATCAAAGAGAGGAGAGCGAGCTGCCTGCGCGTGTTTAATCGTATTATGAACGGCTACGAAATTATTGAGTTGTGTATTATGTGTTAAATTGACTTCCGCCGGACTTCGGGTGTGCAAAGTGCGTTATGTCCTGCCCTTCATGACTTACCACACTGAGCACTATTCAACACTTTATGCTGTGCATGCAAAGTGCGCTATATCAGTTTGGTAGTGACTAAGCACATTTTATTCGCGCTGTTCTTGAAGTTGCCCAACAATATCGAATGACTTCTTACTCTAAGCACCACTCGTTCTTACCGCTGAGTGAGTACTGAACTAAATTCCTGCCAACTGGATGGTCAAATAGTCCAATGTCTATCATAATTTCCCAGCTGTTCTACTTGTTGGCCGGTCACAGGCCTTGTTGTGGTACCTACTGCTTTGTCCACAGAAGCTCAATTTTCACTGTGTACGTTATGAGAGCTTAATTAAAGAGCATTATGTCTTTCAGAGGTTGTGGTGGTGATTATTGTTTTAAGAATACAACTAGGCAACCAGAATGGAAAATATTTATTAGCATTAAAGCAAGGCAAGGATCAATCTACCGAAAGCAATGGAGGAGAATCCAGTAAGTAAACGTGCTTCAATTGTCATTCTTATTACTTAAGCCAGAATTATTATAAGCAGTGTTGTTATCAGAGAATGCTCTTGTGACACCGTGTCAATATAATGTTATTGTTGATCATTTTTATAAGCTTTCGATATTGTAGGCCTTCACATTTAGATTTTTTCTGACTTTTTTTGCTTGGAATGTTGTCATATCTTACTCACTGTAGCTAATTTCAGGTTCCTAGATATTAGATTGCAGGCTTCCAGCACAGTCTGCCATTAAGACCAATTTGTTGGCGTAGGCCAAATTGCTTACTACATTTCCACCTTATGCCTGTTGCTCATGACAAATTTGGCTACTGAGTTTTCTGCCTCCCTTCTTGCATTTCTGTTGTGATACATTGGTGTTTTTTAACCTCATACAAACACTAACAGCTTTCTTAGTCCACCCAGATCCTGCCATTTCAGAAGTGTTTGTTTACAAACGAGCTTCAACAATCTTCTCCCGTTGTAGCGCCAACATCGTCATGTCAGGGTTCGTTTTGTAAAATTAATTTTACAGAATAGAACATGTCCTATTTTATGGAAAGTTTTTGTCAAAGGTTTTTATAAAACTTGAATTTGACCGTGAGCAGCAGAAATTTTATAAAATTAAATTATTGTACAATAAATTTGAAAGAAACTTTTACAGTGAGCAACAGACATTAGAACTTAATCCCTGCCTGCCACATTATACCTTCCAGTAAATGATCCATGTAAACTATGAACAACAAAGGTGAAAGAAAGATTACAGCCTTGTCTAACCCTGTAAGTACTTTGAACCAAATAACTCATTCTACCATCAATTCTCTCTGTAGCCCAATTGTCAACATAAATGCCTTTGATTCTTTTTAATAATCTGCACTAAATCTCATAGGCCCTCAGTACAGCTTACATCACCTCTCTCAGTACTCAGTACCCATTAACCAATACGCAGTAAACTACGCACATCAACCAAGTAAAAGGCGTGTTCAGGGTATTTTCATGTTGTTTTAGTTTGTATTTTACTGTAGCTCGTTTTGAGTTAAGCACGAGAGAGGCCCCTTGAATATACATCCCCTGTGGGTGGGGGCGGTAGAATAATACCCATGATATCCCCTGTCTGTTGTAAGAGTCAAGTAAAAGGGGCCGGCGCATACTGAAAACCTGATCCTGACAGCCCCTCTGTGATCTCAAAGAACATAGCGCTGCCCAGCACGACCAGTGAGATGATGTCACAGGCTTCTTAAGTTCGAGCCTTCTAAAGCCCATTGCCGAAGCAGCTCATGGGATGGGCTGTTGTGCAGGAC
Source organism: Anabrus simplex (assembly GCF_040414725.1). Taxonomy (NCBI): domain Eukaryota; kingdom Metazoa; phylum Arthropoda; class Insecta; order Orthoptera; family Tettigoniidae; genus Anabrus; species Anabrus simplex. The sequence continues at coordinate 249,490,451 of NC_090268.1, forward strand.
TCTGGCACAAAGAGTGCTGTGAAGTGGCAAGCGTCGTGCGAGATGGAAGTAACCCGTGTTGAACAGAGCGCATACATCAAAATAGCTATTCTCCGGAGGAAAAATGCAAGAGAATGTGTAACCATCCAGGCTTCTCCAGCCATACTAATTTATTGTACAGTCCTATTACGTGATATCACTCTATATCAAGATTATCCGCCATAGGAAATTATTCATTAACACATACTAATTTAACTTCAATCCATTGTAAATAAGGCTTTTGGAATCATATTGTATATATTAGAACATCATTTATTATCTAAATTATAAGATAGGAATTCATTATGTACTGTAAATATGGTCAATATGTTGAGACAGAGTTTGTGTCATTTCATCTCATACTTGTGCATACGGAAAAGTTATTCTTGATGCTGGAAATTTCGGATGACTCACTTGGGTTTAACTCATGAGTACTGTACTATACAGCGAGGGTAGCAAGCTAGGAGACTACATCATCGCCACGCCTACTGGTTACTTGTGAAGAATGAAGAGAGGGAAGATATGATATGAGATCTACAAATCAGATGCTTCGTTGTATAGAGACTGGGTGTGGAGCTGTTACCAAGAGTGGGGAGAGATCCTGTATATTATCTGGAGCGGAGCAATCCTCAAGAGACAACTAAAATTTAATTTTGAGACAGTGAGTGATCACTTCGAGACATAGTTATTTTCGGGACAGTGTGTTGTCGCTTCAAGACACAGTACGTAGCTGCTGTGATGTTGTCGGATCAGGGTGAGACGAAACAAGCATACGGCTTGTGATATATTCTATCATTATTCTGGACGAAGAACTACGTTAGTTCAAGTCCACGGTACTTGGTACAAGTCTGTACTGTATCAGTAGAATAGCTAAGTTGGATTAAGATTTCTGGTAACATGGAAAAATTCACAACACTGAATTTTCTCCTCATACGATCAACAGTGATCAATTTTCATAAGCATAGGGCCAATGTCTAATTTAAAGACTAGGCAATTAGGGAGTGCTAGTCCAGATAGCCCAAACCATATCGCAGAAGGAAGGGAGGATGTCCATGGAGCCAGTCTGCAACAAGAAAAGGGGAACGAGTAACCACGGAAGCTACAAATTGGTGAGCCACAATTAGACAATGCAAGCAACAGTAAAGTACAGTAACGTTAAATTCTTAATTCCCTCCAAGCTAAAAGGTACTTTTCTGACTTATCTCATTTTTTTTTTTTTTTTAATAAATTCATTTGACCAGATTTGTGTTAATTTTCTTTCCCAAAGCGATACTTAACTCATTGTGGACGTGGACGGCGTAAGACGTTTAAGCTTGCTCCTATGCTGCGGGCCGTGGACGGCGTACGATGTTTAATGTTCCGCGCGAAGCAATACTGTTTATATTCGTCATCTGTCATCTATGCATTCTTACACCTTAGTCAGCGTTACTGGTTGTAGCAGGAAGTTGGTTGACCGTTTTTAGATAACCCTCGCGTTGAGTGGGCTCATGTTTATCTTAGCTCTTTTAGTGGGAATATCTCAGCACTTTCTCACGCGTCAAGGCGGTACTTGAGATTCCAATGCACTGCATGTCGTTCTTACCGAGTGGAGTTTAATGTCTTATAAAACAAAGTTTCTTACAGAAGATTAATTATTAGATATTGTTTCTAATTATTATTCTGGTGATGAACTTATTCCTGAAATAGACTCAGATAGTGAAAGTGAGAGTGACGAGGAAATTCTGATTCCCGAATCCGATAGGCCTATAGAGAAAAGTGAAGTGCCTGATACACATCATCTTAGTTATTGTCCACCCATTCCACCATTTACAGAGTACTCAGGTATAAACGTTCAAATACAATATAAGCAGGATATTTTGAGTTACTGTGTATTTTCATGAATGACAATTTTTATCAGTATGTCTGTGAGCAGACCAATTTATACGCGAGTCAAGTGATAAGTGCGGTGCCCCGGCCTTTCACAAAGAATTCGATCATGCAATCGTGGAAACTGATCAGTCCAAAATCCTGATATAAAAATGTACTGGACCGAAGACCCTGTTTTTCATACTCCAATATTTTTTAAAACAATGTTCCGAGTACGCTTCCTTCATATTCTTTAATTTCTTCACTTCGGTGACAGTAATCATTATGCCTAAAATACAGACAGGCTGTATAAAATTAGACGTATTTTGAAACCTGTGACACCAGATATCACACCCTAAATATTTACTAGAGGTAAGCACAATGTATCATTTTTCTAACATTTATAGTTTAGGAGTAATTGTAAATTGTATTGTGTGATGCACGTCAAGAGGGCCGGGCATGAAAATGGCCGGTCCAGGCATTCAAGTGTCCCGCTCAGAAGCAGGTTAATGGTTAATTATTTAAAATCCTACCCCTGTGATTTAAGTATGTCTCTATGCTAGTAAATATAAATTTTGCTGTACAGTTTTGTTTAAAACTGTAAAGCTGGCGCCCAAACATTACAGAGAGAAATGGTAAACCATGGAGTGATAATTGATTCTATTTGCATGGCAATTTGCAGGAAAGCCACATATAGTTTATATTCATGTGTCCCCAGCTATTAACTTTCCTCTCCTCAAGTGTGAAGAATAGGAGAGCGAACAGTTACAAATGTTCCAGTGAGTTGGTGGAAGCCTTGTTGGGAATAATGCCCTCCCACATAGTACAGTAGTATGGTGGGTAGGACAGTTTCAGCAAGGACGTGTGACAACTGGTGATCAACAATGCTCGGGACGACCTGTAAGTGTGCGGACCAACGTGGCACACGCAGTTATCCAGCAGCTCCTAGAGGAAGACAGATGATGAACGCTACTGGAGTTAGAGAGGGCAAGTGGCATCAAGAAACTCACCATCTACACAATATTGCAGACAGAGCTGCAACTGCACAAAATCACATTGCAGTGGGAACCGCACGGACTGCCACAAATTCAACGGTGGATGCGACATGCAACATGCTCTGACCACTTAGCATGTTGGCAACCACTTTCTGTCATGAAATTGCCATCAATGAATTTTCGACCAGGCCATACAAACCAGAACTCAAACGTCAGACCGCAGAGTGGCGACATGCCAGAACACCAGGGTGGCAGAAGTTCCGTCAAAATCCTTTTCCCGTGAAATTGATGGTGATCGTCACGTATGACGTCAGGGGTGTCACTGTGTGCCACTTTGTTCCATATGGTAGAAAAGTGAGCGCAGCATACTACAGGAACTTCCTGGTATGACAGGTACGACATGGCGTTCGGAAGAAACGTCCGGATCTTGTGGACAGCGCAATCATACTGCATGACAATGCAAAACCACATAAAGCAGAGTTTGTACGGCAGCAACTGCAATGCTGGGGGTGGGAAGAATTGGAGAATCCGCCGTACGCTCCTGATCTTTTGTCCTGCGAGTTTCACCTCATACAAAAGGTAAAGAAACCACTATGTGGTAGGCAGTTTGCGACACAAGAGGACATTGCCAATGCTATGCGACAAGAGATGACCAGATTCACACATGGTGTGGCAAATGGTGATACAGATGGTATTCATGACCTTCCACATCATTGGCAGGGTGTGGTGAATGTTGCAGGGGACTACTTTGAGGGCCTTTAGACCCAGTTCTGTCGACAGTAGGTGTGCTGTGCTAAGCTGTAATGTAGGAGGTGTGTTTGGCTGTAATTATTTTGCACCATAAAACCAGTATTGCCCTGTACACTATCGTAATAAATATGTAAGGCACAATGTTCGCGTATTCTTCAATGTCCACACATGTAGTTCCCACCTCGTCCTTTCATCTGTATATGTTGCATTTTCCAACTGGACTGGTATCTGCAAGAAAGAAAATGGTTGCAATGACTTTTGCCCCAACTCTCGTATATAGGCGCAATTACTGCTTTAGTCCATTCGGAAGGTACATACCAACATTCTATGCTAATCTTATCACTCATTGAAGCCGTTTCATTCCTGCCTTCCCACAATATTTCACCATTTCGGGTTTAATTTCATCAATTCTTGCTGCTGATTACAATGGAGGTTATTTATCATTCTTTCCAGTTCCTCAAGCATAATCTCATTAACATCACTGACCTCCTCCCCGTGAGCTTCATAGATTGTGATGTTCAACACAAATATTGTTTATGTTCAGAAGATTTTCAAAATGTTCTTCCCATCCATCCAGTGATTCCCTGGGATCTACTATCAGATTACCAGATTTTACCAAAACACACTTCACTTCATTTTTTACCACCCTTTCTAAGATTCTTTATTACTGTCCAAAAAGGTTTCCCTGCCGCTTGGCAAAGCCTCTCCAAGTTATTAACACTCCAGTGGGCACGCGAAGTACAGGTGCCTTCCAGTGATTTTGTTTTGCGTGACTACAAGGGTTGGCAACACTAGTGACTTTGAGCGGCCATATACCTTTCACCCCTCTCACTCTCCGCCCATCAGCGCATTGTCAGCTTTTATGGTCACCAGTTGTCACCGTGACTTTGTGTTTATTTGTGCTGTGCAGTAGTGAAGGACACTTGTCTTCCACGTGCCCACTGGCGTTACAGTTTTTTTTCGGATATTGCTCTGGTATTTTTTTAATTTCATAGTTTTAAACGTCATAAAGGTTTAATTGAAATAGTTTATGCGTGAAAACAATAATGACGACTGAAAGTGACCGTGAACAAGTACGCCGTTGGCTAGATGAGACTGAGGATTATAGAGTGTGTTCTAGTTATAGAGGATGAAGATGAACGAGAAGAAGACCACTTGGAATACCACACAGAGAGTAGAGAAAATGAAATCAATCCAGAAGATAACCCGGCTGATGTTCCTGACGACTCTGAGGAAATGGAAGTAGTAGAAGAAGCAGTTCCTCCTCCTGGCCCGGTTAATGTTCTTAACGAATCCGAGGAAATGGAAGTGGTAGAAGAAGCAGTCCCTCCTGTCGCTTTTGTCAACCCAGAATTTTATTTGGGAAATGATCACACATCAAGGTGGTACTTAGAACCTCAAGTTGCCCAGACTTCTCGTACACCCAGACATAACATTATGCCAGTTTTTCATCGCCCAGGACCTCAAGGGTCTGTGAAAAATGCTATCACTCCAGAAGCTGCGTTACAGTGTAATACTGATGATGAAATGGTGAACAAAATTGTTGATTATACTAACATTTACATAATTAAAATTCGCCCTCAGTTTGTCAGAGAAAGGGATGCTAGCCCTACTGATTCCCGAGAAATTCGTGCATTGATTGGTATATTATATCTTGCTGGGGTTTTGAAGGCTGGAAGAAGAAACGTATTTGAAATGTGGGATAATTCACACGGCACAGGAGTACAGGCTGTTTATGTAACCATGAGCGCAAAGAGGTTTTGATTTCTTTTATGTTGTCTGAGATTTGATAACGTACACAACAGAGATCAAAGAAAATCTGTTGACATACTAGCTGCTTTTCGAGAAACTTTGGGATATTCGTGCTCAATTGCAAGAATGCATACAAATCAACAGACTATCTTACCATTGATCTAGTTGCATTTAGAGGAAACTGTCCCTTGCAGGTGTATATGCCTAGTAAACCTGCAAAGTATGGGATAATGATCTTTGCTATGGTTTCCACAATAACCTTTTATGCTACAAACCTTGAAATGCAACCAAACGGTCCTTTCAGAAGAAGCAACAACACATCAGACTTCGTTCTGAGATTGATGCAGCCTATTTCAGGAAACAATAGGAATATTACCTGTGACAATTGGTTCACATCTGTGCCCTTGGCAATAAAGCTACGGGAAGAAGAAAAAGTAACTATGATTGCTACACTGAGAAAGAACAAAGCAGCAGTTCCCCCAAACTTTCTACCTGGTAAGTCAAGAGAAGTCAAAAGCAGTTTGTTTGGCTTTCAAAAAAGCTGTACATTGGTATGTTACGTAGCGAAGAAGAACAAGGCTGTGTTGGCAATATCAACTATGCATGAAAACATGGCAATCGAGCCAGATACAGGTGATGAGCGAAAACCCATGATCTTTACTTCCTACAATGAAACCAAGTACGGCGTGTACATTATGGACAAAATGTGTCATCAATATGACACTGCGAGAAACTCAAGATGATGGCCACTAACAATCTTCTTTCATACTATGAATGTAGGAGGAGTAAATGCTCTTGTCATCTATAAAACAAATCAAAAACTCAGCTTTGTGAGCCGTTGTGATTGTTTGAAACAAATGGCCTTCGCCCTGATTAGACCACAAATTGAACATTGTATCAGTTTGGAGACAATACCACAGGAAATAAAGACAAGAGGAAGGATCCTATTGAAACTGGCCAGGGAAGAAGTTCCACCTCAACCAGCAGCCCGAGGAGTCACTGAGAAAGAAAGATGCTACCTCTGCGGCAGAGCCAGGAACAAGACTTCAAGGAAAAAGTGTGTGAAGTGTCATGGGTGGGTGTGTGCTGATCATATGAGAAATGTTTGTGCAAGGTGCATTGAATAAGCTAAAGTTTATAAAGTTTCAACATTCCGTTTGTGTTTTGTATGCTTCACTAAGATGAAAAATTAGGTATGTACTTTAATTTTTTATACTATGAAACCAATTTGTATTTTCAAACTAGAAAGTAATAACAACATTTAATTCTTATAATTTGTCATTTATAACATAAAACATATACACAATTTTGTAACATTTATAACATAACATACCAAACTTATACACATTTTTGTTTGATTTACCATAATTGTATATTTCCTACTTAATATTTTGTAGAATACACTTTTTCTTATGAAAAATGTGTTTAACCCATTAATGTCCACTGGGTCAAAAACGACCCAGTGACTTTAAAATTATATTAGTAACTGTATATCCATTGTTGACGTTTGTTACTCGGTCTGCTGCACACTCTATAATGCACTTCGCACATTGTCACTCTTGGTACACTGTAGGCAATTTTCATTCTTGATCTAGATGTGCAAGTGTGTTGGTGAGTCGAAAAGTCTTCTCCAGCCAGTATGTCGAGCTTCAGGAAAACGTAAGTACAGCTGCCTGAACTTGTTTAAGTCATATATAATTGAATAATAAATTTTGTATTTGTATACTACTGAGATTATTTAGCATATATAAAATCTATTGCACATCTTATGGTTTAATGGCTATAACTGGCCGAATTATGGATGGGTCGAAAACGACCCAGTGGGCAGGATGTAAAAGTAACATTTTTGTTGAAGTTGGGGAGTTATGAATATCATGCACTCTTATCATGCCATATCATTATTACACAATTGCAGTATTTATGTAAGATTAGAACAAATATTTTAGAAATATGAATTCTATGATCACTGCTGTATTTAGGAATTCATAGTAAAAATATCAGTCATTCTGAATATCTCATCTGTTACATGCCGTATTTACTGACCTAATTCCAATCCATTTCTTTTCCTGTTCATAGTGGCCTATCGACTCATGAAGTAATAGCACTGCTAGAAGAGGAATATATTCCAGGTGATATCGATATCTACATCTCGCCTCCAGATGATGAGGGAGTCGACACAGATGGTGACTCCGGAGAAGATGAATGCAATGACCCAGATCGTTTGAGTCGTGGGCTGTTGGAAGCCTCTGCAGAAATCGTTATCAGTGGTGTGAATGAAACTGTTGAAAATATTCCTCCATGCTTCGCAGCTCCTTCGGCAGACGAAGAGACTGTCTTTACAGGTACACGAGGATCTAAAGGGGGACCAATGCACCAGCATCGATAAAAGGCAAGAACAAATAGGATATGGAAATTAGGGGATTCCATAACTGCTCCCCACAAAAACTTTCTACCATGCTGTGTACCACCGCTTACTGTGAGTGAAAAAAGTCACCCAGTTGATTTTTTTAAACTATACTTATCTTATCCTTGATATAGTGAAGCACAATGTTATGTATGCAGTTTCTAAGAATAATCCAACTTTTGCAGTGTCTCTTGCGGATATGCATACATTCATTGGTATATTGTTATTAAGTGGTTACGCAGTACTGCCCAGACGACGAATGTATTGGGAGAGACAGAATGATGTACATAAAGATTTAGTGTCAAATGCAACGAGATGTAACAGTTTTGAAGAAATTTTCCGATATCTTCATGTAGCAGACAACAGTAATATTCCTGCAGGAAACAAGATGGGTAAAGTCCGACCTATGCTAAATTCTTTGAATGAGTCCTTTTTAAAAAACTTTCCCATCCAGAAAGATCTCTCAGATGATGAATGCATGATACCCTATTTTGGAAGGCACGGCTGCAAGCAGTTTATACGAGGCAAGCCAGTGCACTTTGGATTCAAAGCATGGGTTTTAGCAAATCTCAATGGATATGGTGTTCACATGGATATTTATCAGGGTCGAAAGACTGGAGACGCGACAACACATGCCACTAACTTAGGTGCGTCTGTTTTTCTTGGATTTTGTGATGTTCTACAAGCGAATTACCCTAATGCAACATTCTCCTTATATTTTGATAACTTCTTCACTTCTGTTAGGCTCCTTACCGAGCTTGGCAAGAGGGGATTGCGTGGAACCGGGACCGTTAGAGAAAACAGAACTGAGAAATGTCCTTTGACAGACGCTAAAACATTAGGAAAAGAAGCAAGAGGCACATATGATTTTCATGTGGATGAAGACAATGCCATAATTGCAGTGAAGTGGAATTACAATAACGTTGTGACTATGCTCTTTAATGAACACAGGGTACTACCACTTCAGCAAGCAAAGAGATATTCCTACACTGAGAGGAAGAAGATCGCAGTGATTCAACCCTTTTAGTTTTCTAAATATAACAAGTGAATGGGCGGTGTTGACCAGCTAGGTAACAACGTTTCAAATTACAGGATCTCCATGAGAGGGAAAAAATGGTACATTCCAATTATTTTGTGGTTGCTGGATGTGTCGATGAACAACGCCTGGCTTCTGAGTAGAAGGGTAGGGTTGTCCCTGGATGCTCTAGGATTTCGAAGAGCTGTAGTCCGAGCCTTGTTAACAATGTATGGTAAACCATGCGTGAGTCCCGGACCTCAACAACATTTGCAGTGTAGAAGGAGAGTTGAAGATCCAATCCGGACCAATGCAACTCAACATATTATTCTCACTGATCAGCCGCGTAGATGTGCCCAGTGCTCCAACAAACCAGTGAAAGACTGTAAGAAGTGCTCTGTTCCACTGCATGACAAGTGTTTTGCAGCTTTCCATCATATGTAATTCCTGTGTATTGTGAAACCTCAAAAAGTTTAAACAGTGATGTGAAACAATTTTTAAAACTAATTCAGAACAAGTGAACTCTGAGTAACATGTGTTATTTGTAACTTTATTAGATAAGAATATACTTATTTTATTCAAGATTATTCCTGCATTTAAAATAATTAACCATAAAATCTTGATCACATCTACATAAGAGGTCATGCCCACTGGGTCGTTTTCAACCCATGCTATTTTCACCATACAGAATACGCAATAACGTAAACTTTGTACTAATTGTTATGTTTGAGCATAAATGATCAAAATTAGAGAAAAAAAAGTCACGGGCATAAATGGGTTAACATATTCCTACCTAATTCAAAACAAAAAATCATGGTCACTAAATATAGGCTACATTTCATAGGGTAAAATGGCAAAACAAAGTGGAGGACACCTGTTTCATTTCTTTCATCTACATCTGCATCAGTCCTTGTTAGGAGCCATTCATTCATGATAAGCCTCCTTTTTAGATTTACAAGCTACTCTCACTTCCATCATTTCATCAAGGTTTGCATTTTCTTATCTTTACACACAGCTGTTCCTAGGCATTCCCTTGCTGTTTATTCTATACCATCTCTGTATGCCACACATTCTCTTCCTGTTCCTGATCCTACTTACTGTCCACTGCTTTGAAATTTTCACTAATCAAATCCATGTACTTGTGTCTAATTTCCTCATCCTGGAGATTCATTAGTCTTATTTGTTTGCACACAGATTTCATCACTTCCTCTATCCTACACCCAGGCCTAGTTCACTACAGATCACATAGTGGTCGATATCTATGGAAAATCCCTGGAATACTTGCACATTCCTAACAGATTTCCTGAATTCAAAGTCTGTTATGATATAGTTTATTATGGACCTGGTGCCTATACCCTCCCATGTATAGCAGCGAATAGCCTTTTGCTTGAAGAATGTATTTGTAACTACTAAGCCCATACTAGCACAGAAGTCTAGCAAATGTTTCCCATTCCTATTAGCTTCCACATCTTTCCCACATCAGTTTGTATTTCAAACTCTTGCACTGAAATTGCTCATTAGCCCTATCCAATACTTGCTGTTGACCCTGGCTACAAATTCATTCAGCGCTTCATAAAAGTTGTCAATTTCATCCTCATCTGCACTATCACATGGTAAATAGACCAAGACAATTCTCATTTTAATTCCTCCAGCTGCTAAATCTACCCAAATCATTTGCTCATTTATGAGCCTAATAGAAACTATGTTGTGTGGAATAGTATTCCTGATGAAACAGACCTACCCCACACTCTCCCCTTCCCTTTTTAAACAATTGTTAAGAACACTTTATATATGTTATATCTTTCTTGTATCTCGCCTTAACCGAATATCACAAATTCCTAACATAGCCTCTTTACTGACTCAGCAAATTCTACTTTCTTTCACAAGCCCCATGAATATTGAATTCCATCGAATTCCATCTTGCTCGCCTAGCTGTTTCCAAGGAATCCTTCAACTGTCAAATGGAAGTGGGGCTCCATTACTCCCATAGGTCCGAGGCTTATTTAAAATATTCTGAGTTCAGAAATTCTGTGTGCTAGGGTGCCAACCTACTTATTATCGGCACACTTTATCTTGATGCATTTGTGCACGGGGGTGAGGAGTATGGAGGAAGCTGTCCCGGTTCTGATAGTGCTGCCAACTGAATGAAGATGAAATCTGAATTGAATTGAGAATATGATCGATCGATATGAAATTTCTAAACCGTTATTATCTTAAGCCAACAACTATGTCACATACACATTATATAACATTATATAACATTTCTCGATGCGAATCTTGTTCCTAGCATGAATTCTATAGTTTGGCTTTGCTGTGTAAACAACAACAGTACTAGTACGTAAAGTGTACGCCAGATGTCGCACAACGATGCTTAAGCGATTCATAGTTTGTGTTTCAAAGGTTGCCAGTACGAATCTCGAAGATTGCCGAGGTCGACCGATTCAGCACTAAGGTGTAAATGCACCAAGATAAAGTGTGCCGATAATACACATAGGCTCAGTGAGAATCCCTCTTCTAACAGGTTAAAGACCACCAGTGGATTGTATAGTCCTAGCCACCTGAGCACAAAGAGGGCCATGACTCAGGATATGTCCTAGATGCCCACTCCAATTCCATAGCAAGTGGTATTCAAACTTTCAAGACCACTTACTAGGCAACTCGAACACTGCCCCTGGTTCATGTACTAGGAGGTGACTACAGTGACCCAATGAAAAAACTTCGTGACCCACACAATAAAGCACACCTATTTCACGAGTTAGAGATAAATTATATGACATCACAATTAGTTTCAATGTGGTGTAACAACTTACCAGAGACCCATAAAACAACACTACTACTTACATTATTGACAAATTACCAGCTAATGTCACAGCTCTCCTTATTCACTACCCAAATACTGATATATCATCCTGAAGGAAATTACAATGTGTAGCCCCTTCAGCCTAGTAATGCTCAACTTGTTCATGTAGAAATTTGGTCTTCAACAGAGTTCAGCAGCCCTTTGAAGCAACATTACATTGATGACAATTTTTTTTGATGATATGGAGAAGAAGTCTTTCTCGAATTCCAACAGTATCTCAATACCATTCACCACAGAACTCACATTTAGGATAAAGGGGCAGAAAAATGGCAAGCTATCTTTCTCAGATATTTTGGTTTGGTACAATAATCACTGTTTACCCAAGAGAGAACCTACACACATACAGATCAGTACTCAGTACTCAAAACGTGGACTCCAATTACCATCCGTATCAGAAACAAGAGGTAATTAAGACCCAGTTCGATCATATACAGAGATCGTAAATGGTTAGAGCACAAAACATCTCATAACACCCTCTCAATCTTTACACTGTCTGAAGGAAGACTGAATTGCAGGAAGAGAAAAAAAGAAAAACCCACAACCCAATCCATATACCTTTCATACCATCCACTTACGTATGGATCAATCAAATCCTCAAGTGTCACAGAATCAATATCATTACACAACAACAAAAAAAAAACCTTTCTTCAGCTCCAGGGTTTACTGGATATCTACTTGTTCTTGCAAGTAGGCTACACAGGATCTACCAAGTGTACCATTAACACAGGAGTTGAGGAACAGAAGCATCGCTATTGTCTGAACCAAAACGAGAAATTTTCTGTAGCTGAGCAAGCACTCGCACATTTGGACCACAATACAAAATATGGGGAAACCTATGTGCTAGCTATCACCCGCTAGTTAGTCTGGCTCCCTGGCTAACTGGTTAGTATGCAGCCTCTGGTCTAAGATATGCTGATTCAATTGTCAGCCAGGCATTTTGGGTGTTAGTGCTGTCTTAAACATTAGATTTCATCCTCAGTAGGGTCCTACACTCACAGATGCAGAGGTCGCCCATTGGCGTCAGCTCAAAGGACCTGCACAAGGCCTCTCTGAAGGCCACACATTACAGTATTATTATCATCATTACCTGTTAGTTCAAACCTTTGCTCTGACTGGCAAATAAAATAGAGAAGAATGACAACAACTTGAATATCAGCTAATCCAATTGGAGGTTAGAATCAGTTTGTTGCACATGCTCTTGGTTTGTGTTTGTTCCCAGCAGTAGGCTAGTGCTTGACTACAACTGGCTATTAATCCATATATTCGATACGCTCAATTTTTCCGCATTGATGCGTTTGGTATGCCACCGAAGTGGGTCCGACTTACTACTGCAAGGAAACTATCCTTTAGCATACCGTCAGTATCAGGGGAGTCCGAAGCCTTGAAGCAGCCTGAGACACATTCTCAACAATGACGCAAACATTCCAAGGCATCTGCATACCAAGCCGACCAATCAATGGACTGAACTACGATTCCTTCAAGGAAGTATCCAGAAATATAAATAAATAAATAAATAAATAAATAAATAAATAAATAAATAAATAAATCAATAAATAAATCAATAAATAAATAAATTCGATAAGCTCACTAGATATTTTTATTGTTCTGACTTTGATACATAGGAGAATGGGTAAAAGAATTGAAAGTAATGTGAGAGAAGAAATTTTCTTTGTAGAAAGTTTTTAGGTTAAAGAGTCAACTATTTGCAGCCTGTACACTCTAACCCTAGTTGTTTTTTCTTCTTTATATGTGCTCTTAAAAATCTCTGTTGGAGATGACTGGCAAAAATCTTGGTTTACTGGTGGTATAAGCCAAGCATTTAAAGGATAAATTGAATCTATGAGCAGAACTGCATCAGGGAAAGGTCTCCAACCATTAGCCATCTTATTGTTCAATTCACTTAGCCTTAAAGCCCTAGCATCATTGGCACTATCATGCCAATCTGTACAAACATAGAATTGTAAATTTGGTCCACATGTGAGCATTATATTCGAGGAATGTTTCCCATATCAATCAACAAATGCTGGTTCATACACACTTGGTGCATCAATTTTGAGCGTCCCATCAAGTACTCCACAAACTAAGGAATACTGCCAATTTCAGTGAATATGGCAAATACTTCACCATAGTAGGAAGGGTGTCATCTATCACTGTTACAAATATGCAGACTGTTGCTTTTGAAATACCATGTAGGCCTATATGAGAAACACAATAATACTGTGCCGACATTACCGAACAAGTGGAGTGCAATCCGAAGCTACTGTTTTGAGATTAGTGCTCCATTCCTTGGAGTGGGACATTATAAGCACATATTAAAACGTTCTGTAATCTAACCTAAATCTGTCATTGTATTCATAATACCATACCAGTACAGGCTGTTCTTGGACTAAAACTTATTGGACAGTGAGTATACACTTGCTCCTCATCACTATTTGAATCAGAGTCAACAATTTCACAGATATAGACAATTTTATGTCTAAATATTAAAATACCACTCACTTGGGTTTTGCTAATAATATAGGGCCTAGATATGAGTCAAAATACACTTGTGGAAATAATCGCTGGAAGGGCAAACCGATGATGATGAATATGAGTAACTTTTCTTAATCATGTTGTCTATGAAGCGATTTACTAATATTATTAGGAATATATACTAATAATTTTGACTCAAACTAATAACTAATATTACTAGCTAATAACTGTATGTAACATTATAATCATAATATTACTTTATTATTACTAATAATATTAGTGAAAAATGCTTTATGAAACAGGGCCCTGGGCTTAGAAACAGCTCAACCCTGGTACATGAACTATTTATCCAGAATTCCAAACAGCAAAGAGAAACTTAGCATCTTGTCTTCAACTTCCTTACTTCTAATTTCAAATGGATTAGCTTATACAATTCTAAAGCATGGTCGCCATGGGGTCTGGTTTGTCGCCTCAGCAGATATGTAGGTTTGAATTCCACGATCGACTGGCTTTGGAATGGCATTCTGAGGTTATACGTTTTCAACTCCTGGCATATACCAGGGTGATGGATTTTTGATTAGTCATAGCTGCTGCTTCCCAGTAACTTGCTTACTCCATAATTATACCCTCACAAAGATGCAATTCCACTTGGACACTAGATCAAACCATGCCCCTAGGTGTGTACCAAATTAAATGCCCTAAACAATACAACTGCCTGAAGTTTGAATGAAGTATGATCCCTTAATCAGTCTGAAGAAACTGACATGATGGGAAGTTTCATGGATAAAATGATTAAGTTACTTTCATTAGGCATGCTAACAATATTTATATTAACTCGTTGCTTCCTTCAGCTCACACAGATGTTTATGACTAACTGGTTCTATGCACCAACAACTTTGTCCCATTGATATAACAATATATGTGCTTCCATTCAACAGTGAGATACGAACAACTTAAACCTAAAAAGGCATTGCAACTAGTAGGCCTAGTCGTGTAAATATAATGTAGAAAATAAAACAGAGACGTAAAAAATTACTAAAACGATTCCGATACACAGCTCAATATTGACGAGTGCTGTTTCGTACTAACCGCTTCCTTCGGAATACATTGCAATCCGCAATCAGAACAGATATGAGCTACCTCCTACGTACATCTAATTAACTACTTTTAACGCAAATATACGACTATCTGAAAGAGGAACTTCACATACCGGGTCTAGCTTTCCTTTTTACTTCTCTAATACGTTTTCTCGCTCGGTGATCCATACTCATCTCTCATGCGTTACACTGATTCATATACTCCGTATCAGTACATCTTTATTCTTCACACACTAGTAAGGCACATAACCACAAAATTACTTGTCACAGTTAACAAAAAAGGAGGGGGAAAGATAGGAATACAACTCCATCAGACACGAACACGTTTTACGACATTAGTGCAAAGATAATAATCACGTAAGCCAAATTTGAGCAATAAGAAATTTGCATGACATTCTGCAAACCCAAAGATCATTCAGTATTCCATGCTACAGGTCCAAAGACCAAAACAAAGGTCCAAAGTAGTATAGACAATGGATAAGAACTATCCTCTTTGATAATAACGGTAAAGTCTGACCAAAGAAGAGCTAGATTAACCTAGAGGAGCCAAATACAATAATGTATTCAATACTGTATTTGGAGGGGCTGCAGGTCAGACATCAGCACTCCTTGCGGTGGCAAGTTTACACCAGGCAGCCATGTTTTGAGTTGTCAAAAAATAAAACGAGTTGGTGCAAGAACATATGATCAGGTGACAGGGAGATCGTTCGTAGCGATTGACGTCGTAAGTTTTAATAAGTGAAAAGTTTAGATTCTCGCCTTGAACAATGCCAGCCGTATGGTAAACGCACGGCAGCACTAATCGGAGTAAGGAGTTGCGTGTGTATGGTGTTCGGTAATGTTCCCATTTTCCACCTTATGATAACTGATTTCTGGGTACCGGTACCTGTTTAATTTTCAAATCAAATCAAACCAAATCCTTGAGAGTACATTTTTGTTGCTTTCTGTTACTGGTGGTGTATGATTCATTGAAGTTTGATATTCAGGTTCTTACCTTTATTTTTCCCTATATAATGGCGTTTGGGCATTGGTGTGATGTAGGCCTGTTTCGCTCAAACGTACACCAAGCATGGCAAATACAATATTTTACTGCTGCTTGTGAAATTTATGAAGTCCTTATTGTAGATGTCAATCGCATAAAAATTTTAAATTAGGCTACATTTCATCATACCAATAATACCAATATGATACGGTAATGGGATTTTTTATATATCTCCTACATTATAATAAATAATTACATTAAACCATTATAGTCGTACTCACAGGGACGTAATACGTTTGAAAATATGATCAGAATGAGGTTGTAATCTATCGTAGGTCCCTTTTATTTCAAGGATTTCCATCATAAATACCCATTTATGTCCATAGTTTTATTTTAATTTACGTTTAACCATAACACCCAAGCAGGGTACCGCTCTTTATCCGATTTCGTGACCTGTTCGCACGTCACTGTATGACGTTTCTCCTTAATATACTTCACGAATTACCCTACAGTCAGTTAATCGCGATGCTGGATGCAACATGGATGAAGTGGCGCTATTCGCATACAATGCTCTAAGCCTTCAGCTAACGGTTTTAAAATTTTACACCAGTAATTCTATAATGCGTACTTTCAAAATTTTTCGCCATTCGAGAGCCACATCTGCATGATTATGTGACCAATGAAAACATGGCAGACGTTCGTTAATTAGCTTCAGCCAGGCAGCGCTTCCACTTCTTTATGTTATTCTAGATCAATGAGCTAGAAAGGAGACTTAAGAGTAGCTATTACACCGCCATGTTTCGATCCATTTGAATGTCGCGTCTGCAAAATTTTTAAACGACCAAAACAAGCGGATGTGATAATGAAGTAAGAAAAAGGCTGCAGCAATAAGGACCGTTACGCAGTTTTGTTAATTAGGAAACCAATTAAAGGTGCATAATGTCCATTTTAAAGACCACTGAAATACAAGATAAATAGTAGGGCAGGCCGGTTCTGGGACAATGGGTGCTGCGTCAGCATTTTCCAACGAGGTCATTGACCCCTAGTAGTATATATATGTGGGTTCTGACCCAAAGTCATCGACCCCTAGTACAGTACTAGGGCTAAGCCGATTCGCGGATTTGCATAAGAGAGCAGGCCTAACCTCACAGTCCCATCTTGGAGGGGCCTAACCTCAGCTTTACAGGCAGATGCTCTTCCCGATGTGGACAGTCGCCATCTTGGATGGTCCTAACCTCAGTTTTACGGACAGATGCCCTTCTCGACATGGACAGTTGCCATCTTGGATGAGTATAGCCTCAGTTTTATGGGCAGATGCCCATCCCGACGAGGACAGTCGCCATCTTGGATGGGCCTAACCTCAGTTTTACGGACAGATGCCCTTCCCGATATGCACAGTCGCCATCTTTGACGGACCTAACCTCACTTTAACGGCTAGATGCCCTTCTCGATGACGTCTTGTGTAGTAAGGCAATTAATATCAGTTTTACGAGCAGATGCCCTTACCGACGTCAACAGTCGCCACCTTGAATAGGCCTAACCTCACCATAACGGCTATATGCACTTCTCGATGCAATCTTGAGTAGTAGGGTGATGGGGATTCTCGCGACGCTATCTTAAGTAGTTGGGCAATGTGGATTCGCGTAAGACAGTAAGCCTAACCTCATGGAGGGGCTAGCTTCACTTTTACGGCTAGATGCCCTTCCCGACGCCATCTTGTGTATTAGGCAATGGGGATTCTCGCGACGTCATCTTGAGTAGTAGGGTAATGGGAATTCGCATAAGCGAGCACACCGAACCACATGGAGGAGCCTAACTACACAGAGCCTAGTTTTACGGTCAGATGCCCTTTCCGACACCATTATGGAGGAGCCTAACCACACAGGGCACAGTTTTAAGGACAGATGTCCTTCCAGTTACAATTTTAATCTTCCAACCAGAGGGACTGAAATAGCTTTGTCTTCATCCGACAGTGACGAACAAGCATAAAAGTAGATATAATGGAGAGTTCTGCGGGCTCCACCTTCACCGGCCCTCTGCAGAGGCATCCTCCTCCTCAGGCCCTCCTCAGAGGCCCTCCTCCTCTTCATCAGGCCCTCGGGAGAGCCCTCCTCTTTCACCACAGGCCCTCCGCAGAGGCCTCCTCCGCCACCTCCTCCACACGCTCTCGGAAGAGGCCTGCTCCTCCCGCGGGAAATTTTAATTTTGTGCGAGATTTGAATTTTTAAACAAAGCCACGTGCTTTTGGACAGCTGTCATCGACATAAACGCATCACTAACCTCACTGCTGCCATCTTGATGGGCCTAAACCTCATTGCTGCCAACTAAACTTCACTAGCGCGAGATTTGAATTGGCAAACAAAGCCACGTGCTTTTGACAGCTATCTTTAAACAACAACGCATCGCTAACCTCAGTGCTGCTATCTTGATGGGCCTAAATCTCAGTGCTGCCAACTAAACCTTACTAGCGCGTGATTTGAATCAGTAAACAAGGCCGCGTGCTTTTTTGACAGATGCCATCCGCCATCTTGCATTGCTAACCTCAGTGCTGCTATCTTAACGACACACAAAACCTCAACAACGCATCGCTAACCTCAGTGCTGCCCTCTTTATAGTACCAAACCTTATCGTGGTGGTGGTGGTGGTGGTGGTGGTGGGAACTTTAAAATCCACGTGCTTTTTGACAGCTGTCATCCGCCATCTTGCGTCGTAAACCTCAGTGCTGCACTCTTTAGCTACTTACCTTTGAAATGTGGTAGCGGCAATTTCCACGTGCCTTGTTTGGAAACAAACCTACGCGCTTTTTTGTCAGCTGACAGCAACCATCTTTAATCAACAGAGCATCGTGCTGCCCTCTTTAGATACTACCTTTGAAATGTCGTGGCGGCAATTTGAAAAATTCTATTTGACAAGCTGCTATCTTTAATCAACAGAGCACTGTGCTGCTATCTTTATTGTAGTAGTGGGCAATTTCTACGTAACAGCTGTCATCCGCCATCTTACATCGCTAACCTTAGTGCTGCCCTCTTTAGCTACTTACCTTTGAAATGTGGTGGCGGGCAATTTCTACATGACAGTAAAGAGGGCAGCACTAAGGTTAGCGATATAAGATGGCGGATGACAGGTGTTACGTAGAAATTGCCCACTACTACGATAAAGATAGCAGCACAGTGCTCTGTTGATTAAAGATAGCAGCTTGTCAAATAGAATTTTTCAAATTGCCGCCACGACATTTCAAAGGTAGTATCTAAAGAGGGCAGCACGATGCTCTGTTGATTAAAGATGGCTGCTGTCAGCTGTCAAAAAAGCACTTAGGTTTGTTTCCAAACAAGGCCACGTGGAAATTGCCGCTACCACATTTCAAAGGTAAGTAGCTAAAGAGTGCAGCACTGAGGTTTGCGACGCAAGATGGCGAATGACAGCTGTCAAAAAGCACGTGGATTTTAAATTTCCCACCAGCACCACGATAAGGTTTAGTACTATAAAGAGGGCAGCACTGAGGTTTGCGATGCGTTGTTGTTGAGATTTTGTGTGTCGTTAAGATAGCAGCACTGAGGTTAGCGATGCAAGTTGGCGGATGGCAGCTATCAAAAAAGCACGCGGCTTTGTTTACTGATTCAAATCTCGCGCTAGTAAAGTTTAGTTGGCAGCACTGAGGTTTAGGCCCGTCAAGATAGCAGCACTGAGGTTTGCGTTGCGTTGTTGTTGAAAGATAGCTCTCAAAAGCACGTGACTTTGTTTACCAATTCAAATCTCGCGCTAGTGAAGTTTAGTTGGCAGCAGTGAGGTTAGTGATGCGTTGTTGTCGATGACGGCTGTCCAAAAGCACGTGGTTTTGTTTACAAATTCAAATCTCGCGCCGAAATTCAAATTTCCCGCGGGAGGAGCAGGCCTCTTCCGCGAGCGTGTGGAGGAGGTGGCGGAGGAGACCTCTGCGGAGGGCCTCTCCCGAGGGCCTGAGGAAGAGGAGGAGGGGGCCTCTGAGGAGGGCCTGTGGAGAAGGAGGAGGAGTAGGTTGTCCTCTCCCGAGGGCCTGAGGAGGAGGATGCCCCTGCTGAGGGCCGGTGGAGGTGGAGGCCGCAGAACTCTCCATTATATCTACTCATAAACATGCATAACTATGATGACGTGATCTTATGCTTAAGACTTTACGCCTCCATCCGACTAACTCTCTCCGACGGGACTGAGCACGTGCCATAATAAAATTATTCTATTTTTAACACACAACGATGACGTCGACATGCCGACTGAGCACGTGCCATACTAAGATTATTCAGTTTTTACATGCAGCGATGACGTCGATATGGTTATGCATGTTTAGACTTGTTCGTTATCAAGGTCACTCTCCAGTAAACTCAAGCCTTTATAGATGGAATGAGTGCGAATATTTTCGATAGGTGTAAGGAGGCAAAGGAATGCACTAAGTAGAACATTTTAAATTTAATGAAATATTTATTGTATAGTTATTTACAAAATTAAACAATCTACTACCGGTTATATATCAGTCTTGGTTATGCTGCCGACAAGAATGCTGTACTCCTTAACAGCTTACTGCGAAGAGATAGCATGCTTCCGAAATTGTAATGCACCCTACAACATTCAAATTAAACAAAACATTTATTGTTTATGAAATATATTATAATATGAATTTTATGCTTTACAAAGAAGTTACTGCAGTTCTTACCTTGTTGTTATTCATGTGTTTTGTTCCTTTCTGAATTATTAACAGGCCCGGGAACATCTTGAGACTCTGGCTGAAAACGGGGGTGTGATGCGAATATATGAACTCACCAAGAGAGTTCACTTATCCTCTCACACCTCAATTCTCCAAATCCTACCTACCCTAGGTGTCCCTGTTAAGCAGAGCAACCCAGTGGAAGGTTGGGTTATCAACCCCAGCGGAGCCACCGCGTACAGAGTCCGTACGGGACACGCCTGAGCTCGCAACAGCGGGCTCGGAGTCTCGCCTCGCCGGAGGAGCGGAGACCGCGCGGGGCCGTCCGACTCCTCGTTCTCGAAATGTTTCTTGATAAAACAATTTCGGTAATGATCCTTCCTCAGGTTCACCTACGGAAACCTTGTTAAGACTTGAGCACGAACAGAAAACAGCTACACAATGCCGCCGCCAGTCTGCCTAAGTGAAGAATAGGTATCTACGAGAGACGGAGAGACAGATAAACATTCTAATTTTGTATAACTCCTTCTCCCCCAGTTGAGAAGTGTGCGAGATGTGCTTTCACATGACCATTAACACGGCATGCCATTCTTGTGCAAGTTTATTTGTCGTTCAAATGAACGAGGTAGTTCATTTGTGCTGTCTTCATGGAAAGAGCTCTCGCGGCACTTCATTCAATGAACGAGGTAGTTTATTATGAGAATCTTAGCAACAGCATAGCGGTGCGAGCTAGTACGTATATTTTACGATAGATGGTGCTTGCTTAGGTCTTCGTCCTCCTTTAATATGAACGACAAACCGTAGGCTATAGTCTTCAACCGCACCCCACCTCTTACGCTACTTAAAGCTCGGCGGTTCGAGGGGCGTATGAATTGGCTGTATGAGTTTGAGAGAAGATAAACTATTTACCGGTTTTATCCACGGGAAAACATTTCTCTAAGATGATAATTGTCCTTTTTAGCTGTTAAAGAGCTGGGGGAAAAGGAATCCTGTGGAAACGTCCTGTTAATAAGGAATGTTCCTGCATACTTACTAATATTATAATGCTAGATATATGTCTTTTCTAGTGTTTACTCTATAAAAATAGTGTTTTTCTTATGCCTGACACTACACTCATCAGAGTGGGATGTGTCAGACCCTACCCACTGACGGTAGGATGTATGCAGGTGAATTTATCAGAAGACTGTTAACTTTTGAGCTCTATTGGTGTGTAAAATCTAATTCACTTAATATTTCAATTAATATAACATTGTAATAAGGGGAGTAATGACTGAAATTATGGCATGAACTTCTATAGTTTTCTGCCGGTCACCACCTAATTTTAACCACTAACTCATTTTAGACATCATTACACATGGGACAGGACAGATAGAGATAGAGAATAGTAATCGTCTCACACGAAAAAGAGTTGAGCAGCTATTATTTCTGAACAGTAATATCTGAACTGTTTAACGGACCCCATTTATTGTTACGGTTTCCATGGACGTCGAGGTGCCGAAGTTATATCCCGCCGGAGTTCTTTTAAGTGCCAGTAAATCTTCTGACAATAGGCTGTCGTATTTAGACACCTTGACATTTATGAGCGTTTTCTATGTGGTATGAACAATTTTAACATAATATGTTGTTATTTTAGTTGGTTATTCTTCTACATCGATATACTAATCTTAAGATAACCTATGCGTTCTGAATACAATACCGCAGTTTCGTGTCGGTTACCATGTGATAACATAATTTTACTACTCCGCTCCAAGTGCGTGTGATTTTGTTGTGCCTCATGTTGTTAATATTGATTATTTTGTGTGTAGTCAAAGTATTTATTTACCAGTGCCCGTGTATGATTCCCACAACTATTGTGTATTATAGAACACTTGCAGTACGTAAATCCCAGACTGTAAATACGTTTTTTCGTAATGTTTCAAGAGGTAAACAGGCGACATTATCACCCCATTGTGTGTACTGTGGACCGTATTTTACATAAGACCGGACTCGAACAAACATGAGCTCAGTTATAGCTAGCAGGCAAGTAGGACAGTCTGCGAACTTAGAATTTGATTGCTGACTTTAGGATCTCCTAGCACGAACAGAAAACAAGTACTCAATGCACAGCGCCGCCGCCTGTTGAGAAGTGTGAAAGAATATATGCTGTCATGTGATCATTAACACTGCACGCCATTGGCCATTTATGTGCGAGCTTATTTTGTCGTTCAAATGAACGAGGTAGTTCAAATGAACGAAGTAGTTCATTTGTGCTGTCTTCATGGATAAGCTCTCGCGGCACTTCGTTCAATGAACGAAGTCGTTCAAGTGAATGAGGTGCCAGCTAGTACGTACATTTTACACTGACTGACAGAGCAAATGCAACACCAAGGAGGAGTGGTTCGAAAGGGATGAAAGTTGGGGAAAAAACAGAGTCGGCACGGAAGAATAACTGATGTTTATTTCAAACCGATATGCAGGTTACACAATGCGCACGGCATCGACTCAGTAGGATGTAGGACCACCGCGAGCGGCGATGCACGCAGAAACACGTCGAGGTACAGAGTCAATAAGAGTGCGGATGGTGTCCTGAGGGATGGTTCTCCATTCTCTGTCAACCATTTGCCACAGTTGGTCGTCCGTACGAGGCTGGGGCAGAGTTTGCAGACGGCGTCCAATGAGATCCCACACGTGTTCGATTGGTGAGAGATCCGGAGAGTACGCTGGCCACGGAAGCATCTGTACACCTCGTAGAGCCTGTTGGGAGATGCGAGCAGTGTGTGGGCGGGCATTATCCTGCTGAAACAGAGCATTGGGCAGCCCCTGAAGGTACGGGAGTGCCACCGGCCGCAGCACATGCTGCACGTAGCGGTGGGCATTTAACGTGCCTTGAATACGCACTAGAGGTGACGTGGAATCATACGCAATAGCGCCCCAAACCATGATGCCGCGTTGTCTAGCGGTAGGGCGCTCCACAGTTACTGCCGGATTTGACCTTTCTCCACGCCGACGCCACACTCGTCTGCGGTGACTATCACTGACAGAACAGAAGCGTGACTCATCGGAGAACACGACGTTCCGCCATTCCCTCATCCAAGTCGCTCTAGCCCGGCACCATGCCAGGCGTGCACGTCTATGCTGTGGAGTCAATGGTAGACTTCTGAGCGGACGCCGGGAGTGCAGGCCTCCTTCAACCAATCGATGGGAAAATATTCTGGTCGATATTGGAACAGCCAGGGTGTCTTGCACATGCTGAAGAATGGCGGTTGAGTGGCGTGCGGGGCTGCCACCGCTTGGTGGCGGATGCGCCGGTCCTCGCGTGCTGACGTCACTCGGGCTGCGCCTGGACCCCTCGCACGTGCCACATGTCCCTGCGCCAACCATCTTCGCCACAGGCGCTGCACCGTGGACACATCCCTATGGGTATCGGCTGCGATTTGACGAAGCGACCAACCTGCCCTTCTCAGCCCGACCACCATACCCCTCGTAAAGTCGTCTGTCTGCTGGAAATGCCTCCGTTGACGGCGGCCTGGCATTCTTAGCTATACACGTGTTCTGTGGCACACGACAACACGTTCTACAATGACTGTCGGCTGAGAAATTACGGTACGAAGTGGGCCATTCGCCAACGCCGTGTCCCATTTATCGTTCGCTACGTGCGCAGCACAGCGGCGCATTTCACATCATGAGCATACCTCAGTGACGTCAGTCTACCCTGCAATTGGCATAAAGTTCTGAGCACTCCTTCTTGGTGTTGCATTTGCTCTGTCAGTCAGTGTACAATATATGGTGCTTGCTTAGATCTTCGTCCCCTAACATGCTGTACTACTATTATTCTCATTTTCATTCCCCACCCTGAAGGGATGGGGCGGGCCACCCAGAGGGTTACGCCCTCGCTCTGGCCAAGAGATGCGGGCGGGTTGGGGAGATGTGCGGGAAGAGGGAGTTGGGTAAAGGATGTGAGAAATGAAGGAGATGGAAGGGGAATTTATGTCTATTGGGCTAAGTTTTATTGAATTTCATAATTTATTACAATATTGTTGGACAAGGTAAATAATTAAATATATAGAAGTAGATAAAGACATTCAACATCAGTATATTGTTTCAGGAGTAACTCTTTTATGTATGTATGTATGTATTTATTTATTTATTTATTTATTTATTTATTTATTTATTTATTTATTTATTTATTTATTTATTTATTTATTTATTTTATATAATCCTACGCCTGATATACATGACAAATATTAGGTTATGAATACATATACAGGATAGGCAATTGTGTGGTTCTGAGTGCACTTACACCCCTATTTTATGCTTGATGTGGTTGTACTTAGTGCATGGCAACGTAACATGGAAATATAAGATGTTACTGGATATGCGTTTGAGGCTGAAAATACTATGAAAAGGGTTATACAAGAGTTTTTAAAGGTGTAAAGTTGAAATGGGCATTTAAACTGGAATGTTTTGTCAGGAAGTGTAAATTGAGCGTCTGATTTGCTGCAGCCTGGAGATGGTTGAGAACTAGCGATCTATTGTATGGGTGGATATTGAGCAATGAAATTGTTACAAATCTGATCAGATCTTCAACTGTAGGATGGGGAAATAGTGAACGAGTTGGCGTGGTTGGTGGGTCGATAGTGCGAACGGGGGCTATTAATTCAGGATGGTTTGGGAGAGGTGCGGGACGGCCTCTACATCGGCGAGAATAAACTGCATGGTTGCCACCGCAGGTGTGACACGGGGGGGTTTGAAGGGTGTTGGGGCACTTGTTGGGTGAAGTGATGTTGGGTGCAATGTCCGCAGATGGGATGATTTGCTTTGCACTGTGCAGTCGTGTGTTGATTATAACGGAGACATTTTTCACATCTGAGAGACTGAGGAGGTGGAGCGTGGGACGGCTCGACTTTGTGATGATGCCGATGGATTGAGACACCACTGGCAAGTAGTCTGTCCACGTCGGCAGATGATGGTAGGATGATACGCACCATGAATGTTGGCCCCGCCACATCCTTGATGCGGAAGGCCCTCAGAGCTGGTATTCCCTCAGTGTTGAGCTCGGCGACAATCGTTTCTTCTGCGAGTGAAGGATCCACACCACGGATGACACAGCTTAGCTGAATATAACGGGGTGGTGGAAATGGTGGTTGCATGGGTGGTAGTGGAAGGGGTTGGAGAGAGGCTTTTGATCCGAAGGGAGTTGTTCCGATTTGGTTGGCGAGTTGATTAGCTGCAGTGTCTCCGTTGATTTTGATGATTATTCCTCTTGATGTCTTCCGGATATCGGCGACGTCTTCTCGGCGCAGGTTGTAGTTGAGAAGCGTGGAGAAAATGACTTGGGGTGACTGAAGTAATGGGGAAGGATTGGAGAGGAGAAATGCATGTGTTCCAGCGAGGGTTGGCTGGAGAAAACGAAGGTGGGTAATGGGTCGTCTAGTGCCGGAAATGAAGGAATATGCCAGCCGGGAGCTACTGGTGGTGGTGAAAGTAGTGGTAGATTATAGAGAGGGCTGTACTCCTCGTAGATGGTGCTCGGGAGGTGTAGGGATGATGATCTGATGTCACAGGTAGAGAGCGGGCTTCATAATTCGTAGCTGCATGGCTGGACATCAGTGCTGTGTGAAAAGCAACGGCGGCCGTGTCTGCGGCGAATTGTCCGAAGGCGGCAATGGAGGTAGTTGTGGTGCTTGTAGTAGCAGTAGTACTGGCAGGAAAATATGGCGTGTATGGGGTACATGGTTGTTGACGCAAGTCCCAAGAGAGATGTAAGGAATGCCAGAGAAAGCGGATTGACGCTGGAATACAAGCTGATCCACCTGCAGTGGGATGAAGCACGTCCCGAGGTGAGACCTCACTGATTTGCTTTCGTCAACCTGGGTAGTCCACAATAATCAAGAGGCAATAAACCCCCGTGGCTGCTTGAAGTGTTGCAAACAGTCGGACGGCGAAGGATGTGTGACATGCTGTATGCTCACGCGAACGACCCGTTCAAAATATTTCAACGCACTCGTACTAGTTCAAGTAAAAGAGCCGTTCAAATGAACTAGTTAGTTCAGCACTGACATTCCCATTAGCGACGGGCACGGTAAGGTACGTGTCTTGCTGTCTAGAGCCACCCTCAAACCAGTGGGAGTATTACAGTTGACCTCAAGGATTTGTCACCCCCCCCCCTATTTATGTTAGCCACAGCCTCCCAGGAGCTATTATTGCATTACAATACCGGCAGATTTCGCTAGTAATTCTGAATAGGCATTTTCTAGCTCGTTGTGAACAGGTGTTTGTAATCGCGGGAAGAAGTTTGCTTAACTTGGGAATGGAAAATCTTTTCAAGTGAAATTAATTTGAGTGTTGAGTCTTGCTTCTGTGTTTGTATGGTTTGTGACCGTGGTATTCTTTGTGTAAGAGGGAATTTATTCAGTTCAGGTAATTTTAACCAGCGGAATATTAACCTGTCAGGATAAGTTAGACATTAAAAGGCTTGGACCGGACAGACCAGATTTGATTATCGAAAAAGTTACAAAAACTGACAAATGCGAGTATAGGCGTAAGTTTAAAAGAGAAGTGTACGAAACACGCAAGTGGCTCTGTGGATTTGTATCTAGGAATGTGCAATTTTTGCCCTGTAATTGTTCAACAAAGAAATGTATGGAATCCAGCTGGGTGCACAGACCTTGCTCATTTGAGTGAACAAATAAATAAACATGAAAATTATCATGCATAAAAAACGCGATAATTGAATATTCTATGCTAGGCCGTGTCAACATCATCACGCAGCTGGATTCAGCTTACCATGAATCGATTAAGAAACATAATGAGCAAGTCGATGCAAATAGCTGTATACTGTCCAGATTAATCGACTGTGTTTTGCGGTGCTTTCGAACTGTCACTGCGTGGCCACGATGAAAGCAATACTTCTGATAATACCGGGATTTTCATGAGACTAGTAAACTTTGTAAGCTCTCGTGCCGCTCATTATTTGGCAGTTATGGCTGATAAAACGACAGATGTTTCTACATTGCAACAAATTGTAAGTATTAATAGATATGAAAGTGGAGGACTTCCAGTAAAAGGATTCTGGGGTTTTGTCAACACGAAAGCTCAAGACGCGGAGTCTATTTTTGGAATTGTTCATGCAGAATTAGAACGGCAAGTGGGGAGCCACAAGCAGAAGATTATTGGACAATGCTACGACGGAGCGGCAGTATTAAGTGGGGGTAGAAACCGGGTGCAGGCCAGAATAAGGGAGATTTACTCTCAAGCGTATTACATCCATTGTTATGCCCATCAGTTCAATTTAATTTTACGGAAAGCGGCATCTATATATAGTTCGTGTCGGGTCCTTTTTCCAACTAAACAGCCTTCCCGGCATTCTTTTCTCAATCAGAGCAGTAAACGAACGTTTTGGTTTCACTGGTAGAGAAGAGGCTTCCGAAGACTATAACCGCCGGATGGAAATTCTCGGCTCGTTTAGACCAAACCGTGTGTGAGTACACGGACATTTTAATAGAATGTCTCGAGAAAATTCGAAATTCATCTCATATTGACGATTTCACGAGGTGAGAGAGCCCCGGGCTTCCGTACAGCTAGATAGATACGGAATTTATGCTTCGGCTACAATTCTTTCAGCAATTGACGCCACATGCAGACATTTTTTCTAAATTACTGCAGCACAGATATATCGATGCAGTTAAAGTAAAAGAACATATTTCAGAATTCCGAAAACATATTGAGAAAGTCAGGGACTGTACCACAGACTTGGGCGCTGATATATCCTCCAATGATCAACTCGCTCAAAAGAGGCGAAAAACCTTAGATCGTTCATTAACTGCTAAAGAAGTTCACAAGGAAGGATGATTTTCATTGCGTTCTCACTTAATGGCTTCGAGTCTGGTTGATGTGCGTGCGTTTGGTATCTATTCAGATAATTTTCGAGAAAGAGAACTAAATACAGTGGAGCATATGTAGCCCTGCCTAACACAGCTGAAGACTGAACTAGAAGTATTGTATATGAGAAATGACTTTCAGAAAGTTGATGGAGCCATTTCCATGTTGCAGTTTATGCTTGACAATGAACTAGATAGGGGCACATATCGTCAAGTATTACTCTGAATTGCTGTCACAACTGCTCGATCAATCAATCAATCAATCAATCAATCAATCAATCAATCAATCAATCAATCTGCATTTAGGGCAGTCGCCCAGGTGGCAGATTCCCTATCTGGTGTTTTCTTAGCACTTTCTTAAATGATTGCAAAGAAATTTGAAATTTATTGAACATCTCCCTGCGTAAGTTATTCCAATCCCTAACTCCACATCCTATAAACGAATATTTGCCCCAATTTTTCCCCTTGAACTCCAACTTTATCATCATATTGTGACCTTTCCTACTTTTAAAAGCACCACTCAAATTCATTCGTGTACTGATGTCATTCCACGCCATCTCTCCACTGAGAGCTCGGAACATGCCACTTGGTCGAGCAGCTCGTCTCCTTTCTCCCAAGTCTTCCCAGCCGAAACGTTGCAACATTTTTGTAATGCTACTCTTTTGTCGGAAATCACCCAGAACAAATCGGACTTCTTTTCTTTGGTTTTTTGTCCAGTTCTTGAATTAAGTAATCCTGGTGAGCGTCCCATGAACTGGAACCATACTCTAGTTGGGGTCTTACCAGAGACTTATATGCCCTCTCCTTTACATCTTTACTACAACCCCTAAATACCCTCATAACCATGTGCAGAGTTCTACACCCTTTATTAACAATCATATTTATGTGATTACCCCAATGAAGGTCTTTTCTTATATTAACGCCTAGCTACTTACAATGATCCCCAAAAGGAACTTTCACTCCATCAACGCACTAATTAACACTGAGAGGCTTTTCCTATTTGTGAAAATCAGAACCTGACTTTTAACCCCGTTTATCCTCATACCGTTGCCTACTGTCCATCTCACTACATTATCGAGGTCATTTTTCAGTGGCTCACAATCTTGTAACATATTTATTACTCTGTACAGAATAACATCATCTGCAAAAAGCCTTATCTCTGATTCCATTTCTTTACACATATCATTGATATATAAGAAAACATAAAGATCCAATAATACTGCCTTGAGGAATTCCCCTCTTAATTATTACAGGGACAGATAAAGCTTGCCTACTCTAATTCTCTGAGTTCTATTTTCTAGAAACATAGCCACCCATGAGTCACTCTTTTGTCAAGTCCAATTGCATTCAATTTTGCCAGTAGTCTTCCATGATTTGCCCTATCAAATGCCTTAGTTAGGTCAATCGCGATACAGTCCAATTGACCTCCTGAATCCAGGATATCTGCTATATCTTGCTGGAATCCTACAAGTTGAGCCTCAGTGGAATAACCATCCCTAAACCCAAACTGCCTTCTATCAAAGTAGCTATTAATTTTGCAAACATGTCTAATATAAACAGAAATAATGCTTTCCCAGGAACATACATGCAATGCATGTCAAACTGACTGGCCTGTAATTTTCAGCTTTATGTCTATCACCCGTTCCTTTATACACAGAGGCTACTATAGCAACTCTCCATTCATTTGGTATATCTCCTTCATGTAAACAATAATCAAATAAGTACTTCAGATATGGTAAAATATACCAACCCATTGTCTTTAGTACTGTATATCCGCCAAAACTTATCAATTCCAGCTGCTTTTCTATTTTTCAACTTTTGTATCCTACTGTAAATGTCATTGTTGTCATAGGTAAATTTTAATACTTCTGTAGTATTAGTCACATCTTCTATCTGGACATTATCCTTGTAACCAACAATCTTCACATACTGCTGACTAAATACTTCTGCCTTTTGAAGATCCTCGCATACACACTCTTCTTGTTCATTAATGATTCCTGGAATATCCTTCTTGGAACCTGTTTCTGCCGTAAAGTACCTATAAATACTCTTTCATTTTTCACTAAAATGTGTATGACCGCCAATTATGCTTGCCATTAGTTATCCTTAGCTGACTTCTTTGCTAGTTTCAATTTCCTAGTAAGTTCCTTCAATTTCTCCTTACTTCCACAGCCATTGCTAACTCTATTTCTTTCCAACCTGCACCTCCTTCTTAGTCTCTTTATTTCTCTGTTATAACATAGTGGAACTTTACCAATCCTTACCACCTTTAAAGGTACATATCTGTTTTCACATTCCTCAACAATTGCTTTAAACCCATCCCAGAGTCTGTTTACTTTTTTATTTACCTTTTTCCACCGATCATATTTACTTTATTTAAACTCTCTCATTCCTGTTTTATCAGCCATATGGTACTGCCCAATAGTCCTAATTTTGATATCTTTCATTCTTTCACATTTATATTTAACTACCAAAAAACAGCTTCGTGATCACTAATGCCATCTGTTACTTCGGTTTGTCTATAGAGCTCATTTGGTTTTACCAGCACCACATCCAGAATACTCTTCCTAGTTGGTTTCATCACTTTCTGAATCAGATGCCCTTATTTGCCATATGTTGGTCTTGCTTCCTGTCGTTCGCATTACATTCCCAATCGACATTTGGTAAATTCAGGTCTCTCGCTAGAATCACATTTCTTTCCATGTCGTTTCCCACATACCTGATTGTCTTATCAAATAATTCTGAATCCGTGTCAGCGCTACACTTTCCCGGCCTGTACACTCCAAAGACATCAAGTTGCCTAGTATCTTTAGAAATGAGCCTTACACCTAGAATTTCATGTTTCTCATCTTTAACTTTTTCGTAGCTTACAATTTCTTCTTTCACCAGAATGAATGCTCCCCCTCTTACCATTCCTATCCTATCACTACGATACACACTCCAGTTCCGTGGGAAAATTTCTGCATCCATTATATCATTTCTCAGTCAAGATTCAACTCCTATTACAATAGCTGGTAAGTATATATCTATTAAATTACTTCTATTCCTTTTTTTTCAATACTTCTACAGTTCAGCACTAACATTTTTATGTCATCCCTACTTGCTTTCCAGTTCCCTCTTCCCTTATGACCGCTCCCTAGGCCACCCCGTTTCCCTGAATGTACCTCCATATAACCCTTCTTAACAAATTCCTAACTTATATGTACCACTGCGGTTTAAGTGAAGGCCATCTGAGCGCAGATCCCTTTCTCCTACCTACCCATTAGTATCTAGAAATCTCACTTTTTCCACCGATCATATTTACTTTATTTAAACTCTCTCATTCCTGTTTTATCAGCCATATGGTACTGCCAAATAGTCCTAATTATGATATCTTTCATTCTTTCACATTTATATTTAACTACCAAAAAACAGCTTCGTGATCACTAATGCCATCTGTTACTTACATACCCACATACCCACTCCATAGTCTCATTTAAATCCCGAATCACTTTCCAGTCAGTATTCCACTGATAACAATCTCCGCTTCCTTAAACTTCACCTGTCCCACACATTCCGAAATATGTTGGTACTTATACTTGCTTGTCTTATATTGTTAGTACCAACGTGAAACACTACCACCTTCTCTTTTACCTCCTCCTTCTCTTCTACTTTCCTCAACATCTGCCTTAAGCTACCTCCTGGGTAACACTCTACCCTCTCGTCTCCTTCCCTCCACACACTTTCCCAACATGTCTAACAATAGAATCTCCCATGACCAGAGCCTCAACCCTACCCACCTCATTTGACCCCGTTTTCTCCTGGTCAATCCTATCTTTCCTGACAGCTGTAGAAATCACTTCCTCCTCCCTTTTCTCCATTCCATGACCCTGTTCCACCTGTCTGTTCCTATCCACTACTCCAGGTATCCCTGTCCTACCTTTTCCCTTTCTCCTACTTCCACACTTCTCAGCAACAGTTCCCTGTACCTCATCTTCCCTCGGTTGTTCTACCTGCAGTGACTCATACCGATTTCTCACAGACACCTGTCCTGAATTCTGATCCTGAATGGAGCCCTTAGCCTGCAATCTCCTTCTCCCTAAAACATTAGACCACCTGTCTTCTAAAATTTCCCCCTTTCCTTCCCATTCCTCCTTTACACCTACTGTATCTTGTACAGTGTTTGAGCGAGGCCAATTTTATTTCTGTCCTCTGAGAGAATCCTAATTATCTCCCTCAAACTCTCTAACTCCTCCCTCAAACTCCTTAATACCTGGCCACACCCACAGTTCCTACACTTGCACACCTTATCCATTCTTTACTGAATAATGAAAAGAAAAGGAAAATAAGATAACTAACCCCAAGTACTACAGCGGAGCCTGAGAGTTCTTTTTCTACTTTGAAACGAATTAAAAAGTTTCTGAAGAACACCATGACTGGAGAATGACTGTCAGCGCAGTCTATGCTTGCTATTGAGAAGAGATTTGTCAACAACATCAGCGATTTCAGTCGTGAAGTGATTGAGAAATTTGCACGATTGAAGGACAGAAGGATTGCTTTCATATACAAATAATGGGCATTTACGTGAGTTGCTAATCTAAATGCTATCATTAAAATAATTATGATCTAGTGTTGTTATATGTATTGCATGCTAAATTGTTTAATGTAGTGTTGTCTATATCTTCCAAAATGAGAACAATGATCATGTGTTACAGTAGAACGCTGATTAACAGAGTTAATGTGGAGACTATTGGGGTCAATTCGGATACGATTATTTAAAAAACTCGACCGGTAAATGCGGTACACATTATTTCTATGCTTCTCGTCATACTCAGTTGAACTTCGTGCTGTTTGAAAACCAAGAATTTTGATCGCATCTTTTAATGTTCACAGTGCAGTAATGTTATTATGAATGTTACTTTTGTTATACACTAACAGCGGTGTAGGGGTAGCCTGCCTGCCTCTTATCCGGATGCCCCGGGTTCGATTCCCGGCCAGGCCAGGGCTTTTTACCTGGATCTGAGGGCTGGTTCGAGGTCCACTCAGTCTACGTGATTACAATATTAGGAGATATCTGACGGTGTGATGGCGGTCAAGAAAGCCAAGAATAACGGCCGAGAGGATTCGTCGTGCTGATCACACGACACCTCATAGTCAGCAGGCCACCGGGCTGAGCAGGGGTCGCTTGGTAGGCCATGGGGTTTGGTTTGGTTCTACACTAACTCCCAGGTGAACTTCGGGCTATTTAAAAACCAAAAATAGTGCTCGCATCCTTTAATATTCGCAGTGTATTAAAGTTCTTATGAATTTTACTTTTGTTCTACACTAACAGATTAGTTTCGTATAAACTTTCTGCTCGGTTACAGGAGTTCTAACATATTATTTGTGAAGAAGGAACCGTACAAGAAACTTTTAGTGAAATGATTTATGTACCTACCGTATGATACTTTTTTGCTGATTTGGGACATGACCAAAAGTGTTGTAGTGAACCCCTAAAATTTTTGTCACGATCCGCCACTGGTAGGTAAAGACATGGAATAGGCTATTAAAGGCGGCATATCGCTATCGGAATGCTTGAATGGAATGTGCAATAAATCACCAAACTGGGCTTAGCAATATTGTTTACAACGTATTTCAGAGTAGGGGCTTCCTGGCCGAGGCTTGCTCGGTTCACCCGGAAGGGCGTGGGTTCGATCTCCCGTCAGCAAGTCGAAAGTTTAAGAAACGAGTTTTCCTCTTCCGGAGGTGTACATGGCCCTGAGGTTCACTCAGCCTACACCAACAATGAGTACCAGGTTAATTCATGGAGGCAAAGAAGGCCGGGCGTAGAGCTAACCACAATACACCTTTACGTTACGGATAATGGAAGCCTTTACCTTCCACCCCTCCCATGTCTTACATGGCCTGTACGGAGAATACTTTTCTTGGTGTTGGTGGTGATTATTACTTTAATAGGAAGTACAACCATCAAGTAAATCTGCCAACGCTAATCAGAGGAAGAAAATGAAAGGGCCCAACATTTCAAAAATTGAATGTATTGGCCAAAGAAAGACAAGGACCACGAAGGGCGTGAAAAAGAGACTCCCTAGGACTCCTCACGTAATACCGTCCGGATCGGAAAAGAACAAGAGTTGACCAACGGAGATTGGATAAGATAGATGATAGAGAGGAGCTTGACACAAGTGGATGCAATGCAAGACTCAGCTAAGGACCCCGCCACACTCCCAAGTTAAGAGCCCGTTGGGCCCCTTTTAGTTGCCTTTTACGACAGGCAGGGAATACCGCAGTTTTCGTGGCTCAGGCGGCAGCGCGTCGGCCTCTCACTGCTGGAATCCGTGGTTCAAATCCCGGTCACTCCATGTGATATTTGTACTGGACAAAGCGGAGGCGGGAAAGGAATTTCTCCGGGTACTCCGGTTTTCCCTGTCATCTTTCATTCCGGCCAATGCTGGCTTCGGCAGC
The DNA here is from genome assembly GCF_040414725.1 of Anabrus simplex. NCBI lineage: Eukaryota > Metazoa > Arthropoda > Insecta > Orthoptera > Tettigoniidae > Anabrus > Anabrus simplex. The sequence goes on from NC_090268.1 coordinate 249,525,616, forward strand.
CGGCGCAATTCCCATCCTCGCCGAAAGATAAGGGCTTCATTCATTCCATCCCTGACCCGGTCACTGACTGGAAAACATGTTGTAAGTTATTATTTTCAGGGTATGCCGCGAGTCCTTTTCTACCGTCACCATCCACAATGACATATATGTTTCAGAGGTGGTAAGTGTAACATAAAAATACTTAGAAATGTGGACGGTACTTATGAAACTCCGAAATACTAGCACAATAACAATGTGGATAATATGATATACTGTTCTAAACACAACGTTTTAATCTCTAAGCGATGTAAACTTTACAGTAGGCAATTAAAAGCCTCTGGCGTTCAAATCTACAAGCTCATTAAAATAAAAAAAATTGTGTGTTTCAGACACTGCTGATTATCTTACAGGTTTTCGAAAGGCTTACTCCGCAGCTAGACCATTTTCAAACTCCGAAGATAGATCGATATTTGTACCATATTCAGAATGTGATAACGTCTTAACTAAGAGCTCAGGGCTAAATGCGAATACAATGAACTACTGTATGTATTTCCTGTCTCAGCAAATACTGCCAACTCTAATCAACTTGCTCGTAAAGTCTCTCTCTCTCTCTCTCTCTTTTTTCCTGAGATGTAGATACTGTCACGACCTCACTTTAAAATGTAAGTTGGCTGCATTACGTTCTTCGTAGACAGTTAACGCAGCTTGTGCCAACAGTTCACACTAGTCTTCAGTCCAAGATATTCCTATAAACCTTTCCTAGTCGGGTCAGGTATTTTCAACTTTTATTTTAAAAATAATAATGTTATTTGCATTAAGTCCTACTAACTACTTTTACGTAATTCGGAGACGCCGAGATGTCGCGTCGAGAATTTCATCTTTTAGTTTTCTGTATCTCAAAAGTCGAGTGTTTTGAATTAAATTCACGCTTTTAATGCACAATCATTTAGTTTGCATAATAGTCTGCAGTCTAAGAGAGAGAGTCTCAGGCTCGATTCCTTGTCGGATCGGATATTTTAATTTTTAATTTCTTGTAACTCGAAAGTCGGGTGTTTTGAATTAAACTTGCTCGGTCTGCATGCCAAACGCATGCTTTAATGCACAGTCATTCAGTTAGCACAATAGTCTGTAGTCCAAGGGAAGGAATTCGATTCTTGGTTGGGTGAGGATTTTAACTTTTAATTTCTTGTATCTCGAAGGTCAGATGTTTTGAATTAAAAGCATGCTTTTAATGTACAGTCATTCAGTTAGCATGGCAGTCTGCAGTCGAAGGGAGAGAGCCCCGTGTTCGATTCCCAGTCGGGTCGGGAATTTTAACTTTTTATTTCCTGTACCTCGAAGGTTGGGTGTCTTGAATTACACGTACGCTTTTAATGCACAGTCATTTAGTTTGTAGAGTAGCCTGCAGCTACGAGTTCGAATCCCAGTGAAGTGTAGTGCGAACTGGGTCTGTATATATGTAATCCCTAAGTAATGTAAAAAAGTTACTGTCAGCTTCTATAAGTTTCTCGAGTTCAAAACGATAAGTTCTAAAGTTAAAATCAGAAACTAAGTGTTCCGGAGTTTAGCATCTTTTAGCCTTTGTGTTATTTCGTCCTTTAGTACCCTTCTGCCTTTTAGATTATTAGTCCCTTTTTCCTTTATCCGTTTAAGCCTTTAGCTCTTAAGTGCCCTATAACCCGTTAGCAGTTTAGTGCTCTTTGACCTTTTAGCCATTTTGCTGTTTTCCATTTTACGCGGTCGCTCGACTTCAGAACCCTGAAATCGCCTTCCAACATTACGCTCTTATGAGTAAAGAACACGTATAAGCCTTCACCATATACCTAGTCCCATTAGTGTAAAACATAGCCGTCATCTTGTACAGAATTCCAGGTTCAGTTCCGAGACACTGAAGTCACTTTCCAACGTTAAGCCCCTATGAATATAGCATATTTATTTAGCCTTACGCAATCTCCCTAGTCCCATTAGTACAATTAGTTGGCGCCACCTTGTTCAAGATTCCAAGCTCAGCCCCAAAGCCCAGAAGTTGCCCTGGACCATTTCTCATAAGAACAATGTATTTTCGTCATCTTATCTAGTTAGTTTGAGCCTGGGATTGAATCTCAAACTGGAGTGTGTAACGTTAACGCCCCTGTGAATTTAAGCCTGGATTCGAATGCGTGCCTGTTAGGTTAAGCTTGCACTCTTGTCCCTAATAACGTTGGCTGTTATGTTAAGCTTGCACTCTTGGGCATTGAACCTGGGCCTGTAAGGTTAAACCTGAACATGTAGACAGCGGAACGTCATATGAGTTTAAAGGTACACTCTTTGCTAGCTGTTCGCATTTCAAACCACCCCCACTGTGACGTCACCAAGCAGCGGAGGTCTCACCCAGGGACGTGAGGGGGAGGTGCTCGTCGGAGCCCTCAAAATCGATTCTGTAATTTATTTCCTTTTATGCCTGATATAGCAGAGGAGGGTTCAATTTCTGATTAAATTGTTGTGATTTTTTTTTGCTAGTTGCTTTACGTCGCACCGAAGCAGATAGGTCTTATATGGTGACGATGCGACAGAGAAGGGCTAGGAGTGGGAAGGAAGCGGCTGTGACCTTAATTATGGTACAGCCCCAGCATTTGCCTGGTGTGAAATGGGAAACCGCAGAAAACCATTTTCAGGGCTGCCGACAGTGGGGTTCGAACCTACCATCCCCCGAATACTGGATACTGGCCGCACTTAAGCGACTGCAGCTATCGAGCTCGGTATTTGTGATTTTCAAGTGTACCAAAATAAAATTAAAGGTACTCATGGAAATCTATTGTGTACTGGACACTTGTGCAGCCAGTATCATCTCATTGTTAACGATACTTAAGAAGTTCATCTGGTATGATACTTCATCGTGAGAACACACTGAGTAGAGTTACTAGTAACTTTTCTATCTCGCTAATTAACGAACTGAGGTCATCTAACTTTTTTTTTGTTATCTTGCTAGGAAAGTTGAATTCTCAAATTATGAAAACAAAGATGGTGTTCTTTCGTTGGATGAAATTTGCCCAAAATCACAATTTGTTGAAGGGTGGAAATATTGTACTGTAGGTTATGCAGAAGGTACTGTTCAGTGTGCTGTTAGTGCCTATGTTTTCATGGTCCACAGCTTAGTTTCTAAGTAACCTATTTAGATGCAGCCCATATTCCGCTAGTAAAAAATTTAAGGCAGTATACTTGCACACACTTAATACGACAGAGATTTTTAAGGTTAAAGGTGGTAGGATTTCAGTTATTTCATGTGACTGCTGATAATAATTCAATCAACAAGAGGGATGTCACCTGCTTTACTGATACTCCTGAACTAAAAATTCGATATGACCACCTCAAACAAAGTGTGACTGAGAGACATCTGTGTTTTGTATTTGAAAGTGTGTACGTTTTAAATATGTATGGAATAATTGGCTTAATCACAAGGGACCAGTAATGAAATTTCAACAGTTCAGTGATAATGTTCCAGAAGGAGTAGCTACTTTTGGAATGCTTGAAGTCGATTCATGCTTTCGAGCAAGATACGCAACAGGCTCTCGATGTAGTTGTTGGGAATGATGACATAGATAATTTGAATGAAAATGTATATCCTGTATTATATATTCTAAAACAGGGGGCTAATTTCGTATAGACTTAGTAGAGAATTTAAGCACAGCAATTGTAAGGTATTTGTGTCTGCTGTTGATAATGAAATTCAAAATGATAGAAATAGCTTCATCAGACAAGTAGAAGTAGCTTTTGTTTTCCAAGCCCAGATATAGTAACATGCGTATACTATGTATTTTATGTAACACAAAATGTCCTGGATGATAAGGAAGGGTTGTTCTTGAAAGAAACAAATCGGCGAAACATGTTGCACAAGATCTCACTTCCAAATATACCAACATTTATTTCTTTTGCCCATAATTGTACTGCTAATAACATTGTCCGTGATACTGTCAATTCCATTGTATATACGTATGTAAATATCATGTTAAATAATTACAAAGTAATGTAATGACTGTAAAAAGGAAAGATCTATAATATATTAGAAGAAATTTAAGTAGCAGTATTTTTAAAAGTGTGTGTGTGTGGGGGGGAAGGGATTTAGGACCACCACTCTTTATCAGAATAGTCATTTCCTAGTCAAGTCTCTCTGCATTTATTTCTTCCTTAATGAGCAGCCATATAATTCCAATATAGTATAACTATACAAATGATTGCTTTTTCCTACAAGGTGCGTTTAAGTTCATGTTTTCAACAATTACTACCACTGCATAAGTTATACTGCTATCACCTCCTGGTAGAGTACGAAAGAGAATTATGATCCGTGAAAATGGAGGAAGAACCAAAGTAAATATAAGAGGTAAGGGTTCTCATAATTATTGATTCCGAGGGTGCGTGTCCTGTGTTTTAAAAAATTTCGTGTAAAATCAATCAATCAATCAATCAATCAATCAATCAATCAATCAATCAATCAATCAATCAATCAATCAATCACTACTGATCTGCATTTAGGGCAGTCGCCCAGGTGGCCGATTCCCTATCTGTTGTTTTCCTAGCCTTTTCTTAAATGATCGCAAAGAAATTGGAAAATTATTGAACATTTCCCTTGGTAAGTTATTCCAATCCGTAACTCCCCTTCCTATAAATTGAATAGTTGGCATAAATAATACAGAATAATATCAGTATTAATTGGTTAGGCTCCATGGCTCAGGCGGCAGCGCGCCGGCCACTCACCGCTGGATAGCGTGGTTCAAATTCCGATCACTCCATGTGAGGTTTGTGCTGGACAAAGCGGAGGCAGGACAGGTTTTTCTCCGGGTACCGGTACTCCGATTTTCCCTGTCATCTTTCATTCCAGCAACACGCCTCATTAACATTTCACCTGTCACTCATTTATCATTGCCTCAGAGGAGTGCGACAGGCTTCGGCAGCCGGCACATTTCCTATCCTTGCCGTTGGATAGGGGCTTCATTCGTTCCATTACTGACCCGGTGGAATGACTGGAAACGGGCTGTGGATTTTCAATATAAGTATTAATTATATTTTATTTTTTTCAGATATAGGTCTACTTCTCTCCCTTATCTGCTGGGATGTAATTAAAAACAGGGTGTTTATGGTCGTGGTGACTTTACAATGCGGGATGTACGAAAATTTCATGCAGGCTTTTATGCCAAAACAAAAGACAAAGATAAATTCATATTGAAGTTCACATCTCAAAGTAGTCCTACAAAAAGGAGTTCCATCAAATGCACTCGACCAAGAAATTCAGTTTCTGTGGGTTTTTCTGTAGAAACAAGCAAAGGTACGACTTCAGTCTCTAATACAGCCTTTCTGAATATACATGGAATCTCAAGATTTCGAATACAGAAAATAAGTCGGAAATTTGTCAACAGGGCAGCATCCCTAAAGAAAATAGTGGTGGCGATAAACGCAGTTATGTTTTCAAGAGCCATAAGGAGTCAATTATTACTTTCATTTCTAGTCTAAAATGCGTTGATTCACGCTGTGGTAGAGTAAGGTGTACATGGTAATATCTTCCCAGAAACAGTATCATTAAAATGTCGTGAAAAATGTATTGCACAGGGAACAGAGATCCGTCGGTTAAATATGAACTTTTCGAAAGGTTGTTGTTGCATCCTTCAGTGTTAGTTTCAAATCTCTATCAACAGATGCCTGTTCTGAGTGCATGAGACTTAATGGTCTAACTGTCGCATGTAAAGTGCCTCATGAAATACTGAACACATGACAAAGTTTAGGGTGCATACTTTGAAAGCAAAAGCATTTTATAATGTCGTTTGAACCGCTGAAGAAAAAATCGTTCAACTGTCATTTGATTGTCAGAAAAATATGCTTCTCCTCCGGATTCCTGATCAATATGCCTATTTATCTAGGTAGTTATATTTCTATAATTGCAGCGTTTGTGAGGGACATTCTCTCAACAAAGTCATGAATCAGCATCGGCTTATATCTGGACAGAAAATCAACGACTCAAGTTTTCAAACGAGATTAAATCAGTGGTGTATGGTAAACCAATTTCACTAGATCTAGTTGGCAGTTGAAGTATTGCACCTGTACGCTGATGGATGCCCGGGACAAAACAAAAATATAACCATGATTTGAGTGCTTTTGTATTGGCTACATTCCACTAAATCAGCACTAAAGGGAGTACCCGTGATTATTGTCGGTCATTCGTTTCATCCGGCAGCCAGGTTATTCGAAAAAATAGATAATTATTAGGAAAAGAGAAACCATTACACTGAGTGGCCAAAAGTCACGGGAAATGGTATCCCATTAGAAAATATGCCGTGTATGACCCCCGCGCGTTGCGACTAGCTGTGGCGTGGTTGAGTAGTCTGTCACAGACACCAGTGACGTTAAAATGTCAATACGTCGCGAGTTAAACGACTTTGAACGTGGGATGATTATCGGCGCACAGCTCATGAGTCATGGCATTGCGGAGATTACACGCGAATTCGGATTTCTGAAGTCAACAGTGTTGAGGGTGTATCTTCAATATCGCAGAGAGAATGTTACCACGCGCGTAAGCCGCCACACGGGAAGACCACAGGTGTTTAACGGACGGACATCACGTCGCATCCACAGAATCACACTGGGCGCTCGACGGGCTACTGTGAATGAGATTACCACCCAGTCGACGACCCACTCGTATCCATTGTCTGACACCTCCACACTGAGCTCAACGACGGGCATAGGCCCGCGACCGTCTGCAATGGACCATGGAACAGTGGCGGCGTGTGGTATGGTCCAGTTTTATCGAACTGATGGGCGCGTGAGGGTGTGGCGTATGCCCCATGAAGGTATGGATCCTGCCTGTCAACAAGGTTGTGGTCAATCGGGATGTGGCGCAGTTCTAGCATGGGATTCGTTCTAATGGTCGCAATTAAGCCCAATTGTCCGGCTTCATGGAGCGCTGACAGGTGCGCGTTATGTGGATCTTCTTTCATCAGCATCATTATCTTGCCCTAGAGTACCCCGATGGAGATGTCATGTTTCAACAGGACAATGCGCCATGTCACCGCTCTGTAGAGGCATGCAGGTGGTTGGAGTAGCATTCCAGTGAAGTTACGACCATGGATTGGCCCTCCAGATCCACTGATCTTAATCCAATCGAGCATTTATGGGATGCCCTCGATGCTGGTGTACTATCCATGAACCCCGCACCATGTACACAAGACCAATTGTGGGTAGCAGTGCAGGATACAAGGGTCCAGATCTCTCCAGAATGATTCCAACACTTTGCAGAGTCGATGCCTCGCCATATTGCTGCCGTTTTGTAGGCTCCCGCTGGTGCAACTCGTTATAAACATCACATTCAGTGCCTTCCCATGACGTTTGGCCACTCATTGTATATAATTAATTTATAACATTATGTAACATATATAAAATTAATAAATGGTTTACACTGAGTGACTAAAAGTCACGTGAAGGGGTGTTCCATGGGAAAATGTGCCGTGAATCACCCCTCAGCGTTGTGGCTAGCTACGGCGTAGCTTTCCAGCTCCATGGCTAAGTGGTTAACGTGCTGGCCTTTGATCACAGGGGTCCCGGGTTCGATTCCCGACAGGATCAGGAATTTTAACCATCATTGGTTAATTTCGCCGGCACGGGGCTGGGTGTAGGTGTCGTCCTCATCATCATTTCATCCTCATCACGACGCGCAGGTCGCTAACGGGCGTCAAATCAAAAGAGCTGCACCTGGCTATCCGAACATGTCCTCGTACACTCCCGACATGAAAAGCCATACACCATTTCATTTTTACGGTGTAGCTGAGCAGTCTATCACAGGCACCAGTTTCGTGAAGATAGCAACACGTCGCGAGTTAACCGACTTTGAACGTGGAATGATCATCGGCGCACGGCGGAGATTAAACCTGAATTCGGATTTCCGAGGTCAACAGTGTTGAGGATGGACCTTCAATATCGCAGAGATAATGTTACCACATCCGCCGCACGGGAAGACAACAGGCGTTTAACGAGTGGATATCACATCGTCTCCATAGAACCATAATGGGCGCTAGACGGACTGCTGTGAATCAGACCACTGCTCACTTGAATGGGGGGAGCCAGAAATCCATTTCAACCTGGACTGTAAGGAGACAATTGCACCGCATAGGCTTTACCAGTCGACGAACAAATCGTGTCTTCGTGCTGACATCTCCACACACAGCTCAACGACGTGCGTGGGCAAGCGAACACCGGCAATGGACCATGGAATTGTGGCGGCGTGTGGTATGGTCCGATGAATCCCGGTTCCAGTTGTACCGAACTGATGGGTGCGTGAGAGTATGGCGTATGCCCCATGAAGCTATGGATCCTGCGTGTCGACAAGGTTGTGTCCAGGCGGAAGGTGGCTCAATTCTGGCCTGGGATTCGTTCTAATTTTCTCAATTATGTCCCATTGTCCAGCTTAAGTGAGCGCTGACTGGTGAGCGTTATGTGGACATTCTTTCCGACCATCTGCATCCTTTTCTTTCCGTAGAGTTTCCTGATGGAGATGCCATGTTTCAACAGCACAATGCGCCATGGTACCGCTCTGTAGTGGCACTTACGTAGTTGGAGGAGCACTCCCGTTGAGTTGCGACCATGGATTGGCCCTCCAGATTCCCCGATCTTAATCCAATCGAGCATTTATGGGATGCTGGTGTACGCTCTGTGAACCCCACACCAACAACACAAGACCAATTGTGGGCAGCAGTGCAAGATGCGTGGGTCCAGACCCCTGCAGAACGATTCAGCACCTGGTAGATTCGATGACTCGCCGTACTGCTGCCGGTTTGAAGCCTTGCGGAGGTGCAACTCCTTATTAACACGCGAGAAGTCACACCCGCGGCAATTTGCCCACTTTTTACATATGTGTTAACAATTTCGTTGCTAGCCGCTGTAGGGCTTAGGGCACTCGTTCCATCCCTCCCCTCCCTCTCTCCCGCCTGACGTTGATTATCATCAGTGTATTGCCTGCTGCGTTCCGGAGTAGTTTAAGTTTTCTTTTACTCTCGAATCTGCCGCGGCAAATTGCCCTCGCTTAGCGTATTCTTACACGACTGCATTTCCAAGAAAATTTCTTAAGTAATGTTCATGATTTTTATGGTGGCTTTCAGTGAATTGGTGCTGTAGTTTTATATTGAATTGTGACCAAATCATTAATTGTAATGTACAAATGCAAACGTTGAGGCAATTTGCTCACGCGCGAACTCTCGCGTTTTTTAAAATCTCACGTAATTTTACCAGATTTTGCAAAAACACTTCATTAATTTTTTACATTGAGAAAATATTGTTACCGGGTAATTATGTTAGTGTTAGTTGAAAGGCAGTTAAATAGGGTACATGTTTACATTTTTTATCAGAGCATTCACTGCAAAAGGAAAATAGCAGCTCATTAGAATATTAAGCCTTAAGAATATTTGCCTTCGCGTGACCTCCAGCGTTATCAAATGGGTGCGACCTCTCGCATGCTAGCATCACAGTCAGTGTCTTCACATGACTTTTGGCCACTCGTTGTGTAGTTGAGACGTACTGGTAAATATTTTCTTGATTTAGGTAAACCGGCAGGTCGACAGCAAAAAAAAAAAAAAGAAATTCCATTGCTTCTTGAGAGATTTCTGCAACAATAGAGAGAGAGAGAGAGATCACCACGAGCTGGTAAAGTTAGCAGAGGGTAGAGTAGAAGTGCACATGTTTAATATGGTAGTAGTGTACTTACTACCGACTTTCTCTTAGAATACATATCCTTTCGAAATCCATGAATCACGAGTAGATTCGGAACCCAACCAAGATACTAATAATTGATTGCCTCTTCTGCGTAAAATTGTGTCAGGATGTTCTGAATTCTTCAGTTCTTATTCATAGAACGCTCCATATATTGGTTTGTTTGTATAGCCGTGAAGCCCGTAAGTTCTCGGTATTGTTTCTTTCAGTTTCATTAGAGTAAATTCATCACTCCATTGGCTTTATATTCCTTCGTGTAATATCGCTTAATTTTACTTATTCGTATTACGCCAGCTACTTTAAATTTTGGCGGAAAAGAAGACTTATTCTATATATTTATTGTAATTTGTACACATTTGCAATTTGATGAGGATAATTTGTAACATCGATAGGATTCATGCAAATGGTGCGATGTTTTCGATTATTATATTTTTGTAATAATCTTGCTAGCATACGAATCCAATGGTTAGAAGTACGTGCGGAAAATCCTTCTCACATCCACTGCTTCAGTGTTCGATTGAAGCGTTCAGCTGAGCTTTCATTCAAGCTGCTTCTCACTGTTGAAAACTGAATATAAAATATTATTTTCCTTTGTCATTTTGAAGATAGCGTTTATATTTCGAATAAATATGTTCTACATTTTTACTACTTTTTCTCTTTTTGTTTTTAGGGCTACCCTACTGAGTTTTTAAGACAAATTTGTCCGAAAAGAGAAATTCAGCTTTTTATCCTACAAGTTACCTGATTCCTTAGGGCACAAGGCGATATATATCTTTTTCGTGTACGGCCACTTTTAAATGCCCCTTTGAGGCATTAAATGAAGCAAGCACATCCCTTCGAAAGGCCACGTACACTACCTTAATGATTACCTACCTTCCGAATTTCAATGTATTTCATATTTCCGCTGTTGAATTCCCACCTATTCCTTGAGTACTAGTCTGTGCTGCCGTTTGTAGACAGTTTCCATAGTTATATACACAGAGAAACATTGGAAATAGTCAAATTTTTTCACATGACAATTTTGTGCATAGGCTAAATGCTTTTCTTGCTAGTTGCATTACGTCGCACCGGCACATATAGGTTTTATGGCGACGATGGGACAGGGAAGGGCTAGGAGTGGGAAGGAAGCGGCCGTGGGAAACCACGGAAAACCACTTTCAGGGCTGCCGACAGTGGGGTTCGAACTTACTATCTCCCGAATTCTGGATACTGACCGCACTTAAGCGACTGCAGCTATCGAGCTTGGTGGGCTAAATGCTATGCTGAGTTTCATGTTTATTATAAACTGAAGACTGATTACTGTTCATATTTCGGGTATTATTAGTTTGAAATACTTTTTATTTATCAATGAGTATTAGTTGTCTTTGAAGCATGTGACGATGTTTATATTCAGTCGTGCGTTGACGTGTTTGTTCAACTCGTGGTGCTTCTATAAGAAAGCGATGGCGAAGAGCGAAACACCAGAGAGTCATGATAAAATGCATGTTAACTTGACTCCCAAGTTAGAGGAAAAGGTATTGCCTTGTATTTGAGACTGGCAAATGATGAATTCTTGAAAAAGTGTGAAGGGACAAGACTCAGAACCTAAATGACAGCTTACATTCTACAATTTGGCAAAAGTGCCCTGAGCAAACATTTGTTTCCAAATTCAAAGTTGATATGGCAGTTGTGAATGCTGTAGGGGAATTCAATATGGATGCACTTGCCTGCAATTAACTCAAGATGGAAAAATTAATGAAGAGAACTGTGTGACACTTCGTACAAGGTATGTGTGGAGCGCGACAGAACAAGGAAGTGCCACCAATGATAAAGTGGAGAGAAAATCTGCAAAAAAGAATAGTAGAATGCAAAAAATTATTGCGAGGAGAGGAAAAAGGCCAAAGAAGGAGAAATGTATGGTGCTGGGAAGTTTTGATGCAGCTACTGTAAGATAAACTAATATTTTTAAAAAAAAATTAGCTTTCAAAACTTTATGTTTCAGCATTCAAAATGTCCTAAGTGCAACAGTTTTTACCTGATTGTATTTAAACTTTGCATGCCTATATTACCATGTGAGATGCGTAAAAGTTGGGATCCATTAAAAAATAATATCTCACAGAGATATATTCAGTCAAATGTGAACATTTGAGAAGTTCGAAGAAAAATGTAAACAGGTGAGAGAAAAAGTACTTTAATAACATTACTAGTGTGATTCTTCAAATATTAATACCAGTAATTATTCAGATATCCCTAAGAACTGTGACAAAGAGTTTCAAATGACAAACTCAAAAAATGGCATGCAAGGGATGTTTTAAATTATGAAAAGTATTTCTATATAATGTGCTATAAATCAGAAACTGTTGTACCAAATTGATTCAGACTTTGGAATAATCTTAACTTTGGCGTCATAAATGAACTCACACAATTTGGTGAAAATCGGATGAAAATTGCAAGATTTAGAAAACTCAGTAAGGTCCCCCTTTAAGTAAAACAACCCATGCATACTTTGAAAAAACGTAAATTGCAGTTAACATGTAGTTATATCCGCTGTTAAGTTTCAAAAATAGCGACAGATGGACTAGGTCAACCCGGTGAAGTTCACCTTCTCCCTTGCTAATAACACTCCGTCCTTCAGATTTCTTTCGAATTGGAGCATGAAGCTCTTTCGCTATTTCTTCTCTGGTTTGTTAATGAAGTATGGGCGAAGGAATTCGTTCTGTGTTGTCTATTCGTTTTCTAAACAGAAGTCTGTCTATAGCTAGTTTTTGCCAATTGTTCTTTCTGTCGTCACATTCAATTTCGTAGGTTACCGAGATATCTTTAAAGAAAATGACTACATGAAATTCGTTTGCGAATGTCAGTTCATCCCACGCAGTGTTCATTTATTCAATGAAATCCGATTTTCGAAATTCCTTCTCCACTGACAAAATTGAGTTATCGTGTGACGAATGTTCTGCACTTCTAGACATTATTAACATTTTACTCTCTCAACTGGTCTATTTGGATCATTCCAGTGAACCAATGCAATCTTATTATTCAATTCAATTTTCCACTTAGCTCCGAGTGACATTACTTTAGTTTTATGTCCTGTGCATTTGAAATATTTTTTGAATTTTATTACAGGTTTGTTAATACTTCGAAATTTAAGTGTGTTCGTTTTCTGTCTCTCTCGCTTCTTCTATTAATGACTTGAAAACTTTTTGAAATTTGAGTGAGTTCGTTCCTCTTAGTTGCTTCCTGGCGATATACTGTTTCTGTTCACATTAGTGTAAGTTAATACATGAGCATATGCAGCCAAATCACTATCACCATAGAAGTTTGAATTTAGATCTTTCATAAATATTAATTCAAGAAGACCTTCGGTTAAAGTATGAATGCAATTGTCAGTGCTATAATTTTGTTTTCGTTAAACACAACTTTGGTACTCCATAAATAGTGTTATCCATGAACTATTCATTTCCAAATATTCTATCAACTTTGTGTCTTAAAAGGTAATTTTGCAGGAGGGATGATACTTTTTCCTCTTTTTCCACAGTTACTACGGTTTTCTTCTTTGTTCTCTTCACCACTAATAGGTAAAGATAGATGGATCCAGCTCGCCTCAGCCTTTGTGGAAGCGCGGGCGCCAACGCCCCAAGAAGGCGCCTCTCACTGGCCAGGCCAGGCGTGTGCGGATTGTATTCCCCTGTGGGTACCTCTTACTGGCAAGGCTATGAGTGTGCGGAATGCAGCTCCCTGCAAAGGCGTCTCACTGGCAAGGCTACACAAGTGTGGAATGTTGCTCCTTGCGGTCGGGCTCCTGCTGCCAAGGCTAGGTTAACACCTATCATGTTGCTTTTTTTAGTATCCTTTACTGAAGGCTAATGTGAGAGCAAGCATGCTAACCATGTTTTACTAATCCTGCCCCTCCCAGTAGCGATACACTCTATTGAGTGTAAATAAGTGTTCAATTCATACAATTCTTTATTAACATAAATAGTTTTTTCAACCTACTTACCTATAATCATTTATGACCTTGATTAGCTCTCAAATTGTTCATGTTGGTGTCAGGAAGGGCATCCCTTCGTAAATCTTCATGTTGGATAATCGCATTGTCCACGAACTTTCAATTCTTTACTCAGATATATATTTTTCCCTACTAACTTACCTATGATCATTTTATGTGAATGATTGTGATCTACGAAATATCACTGTAATACTTGTTACATATAGAAAATAATCAATGATTTTATTCAAATAAAGTCTGAAATCGGAGGTCGATTAAGAAATACCTTTGTTACTAGCGCGAAATAAGCATACGTACTTACGGAATGTAAACAGGACACTATTATGTTATATTCCACTGCTTGCGTCGTCTTTTGTTTGAAGTCCAAGGTCGACACCCATAAATAGAGTGCTATGTCTGTGAATTCTTATTATCTTTGTCCAGATGTCCACCGCGGGTATTTTGTTTAAAGAAAAACAGCATGATCTCTGGACCAATAAATCGTTTAATGAATCAGTTAGGGCTCAGGAAGTGACAGCCCTTTAAATTACATCGAATTTATGTCCAGCGCGGAAGAAAATAGCATGATCCCTGGACTAATAAATCGTTTCATGAATCAGTTAGCGCATATGAAGTGACTGCCAGTCAAATTACATCGAATGCGAAAAGTCCATAAAAAGACACCAAAGAACTTCAGTGAGCTAAGACATCACACACGACAGTGTTCGACAAAAAAGCACTTACGGAAGCGCTGCGATGCAGCAGAAATGGTAGTTGTAAGGCAGTAGAGTATGTATTATCTAAAATAAAATATTCCTTTTTATTCATTAATCAACCTCCGATTTGAGACTTTATTTGAGTAAAAGCTACATTTTTTTACGTCGCACCGACACAGGTAGGTCTTATAACGATAGGAAAAGCACAGGAAGGAAGTGAGGCTACAGATAAGGTAGTGCAACAGCATTTGCCTGGTGAAAAAATTACGTGTATGCACAAAGGGTAGGAAGAATTATTCAAGCTAGCAGAATAATATGTAGAATATAACATTATTTTATTTACTTGTTAGTTCAAAATACACTCCTTAATCATTGGATTCGCACCGTCAAAATCAACACTACTATCTCCACGAATGCAACGCCGGCACAAGGCTACTTCGAGTAATGCTTTTGTGTAGAACGGCAGTTTTTCCCATGCAAAATCCACGTCGTGAGCAGCATATGTTGAGAGAAACCCAGATGGTAAATCGTTAATTAGATGTTGTGGCATTCGAAGTGAACTGCCATGTGTATAGTCATCAAGTGGTGTGATGAGAATAGTATGTTCAGTAATAAACAAATTCAAGAAAGGAGGTTTGAGCAGAAAATTTGAAGGGCTTTCTTCCCTGGAAACATATTAACTATTTACGAACAACATCAGTTAATTGCTCTCTGGCAGTATCTACCAGATCATCTTAAGGCAAACTTACACCATCCCTGTCAGGATTCATGAGCCAACAACAGCAACTATTATTAACGTCCAAGCTTGATATCAGCTACTAATTCAACAATTATAAACGTCAAGAAAATAGATAAATGTTTCCTTTTTCCTTGTTGATTTTTCTGTTCTATTCTGCTATAAAATAATGCTCTTTTTTCTGTCCTCTGCAGGTCTCTTCTTTGGTGCAAGAAGTACGAAGATTGTGCAAAAATTTATTTTCAAAAACATTCTGTAAATAATTCTTTAGTTTTTATAGTTAAAAGACATTAGTGTAATTTAAAAAGAAGTACATATTTTTTAATTCTCCTACTCCTACTTTAGTCAGAGTAAAAGGAATAAAGCAGATGTGGCGCAGTAACTAATAGGGTAGGATAGTTGATAAAAAAATCTAACATCTTTTGATCATCTAGTTTGGCTTTTATTTTTCGAAAAAAGAAAAGATTATAAAGGTTTACAATGCACGTTAATAAAGAAAGTAGAAATTCAGTACAATAGATTAATAAAGAAAAAATACGGTTTACAGTGCACTTTAAAATAGGAAGTATGAATACAGTTCAATTCTATGAATAAAGAAAAAAACAAAAATAATTTTAATGTTTATCTAGTTTATAATTCCATTAGAAACAAAATTAACTTTTAATCTAGTTTGCAATTCTATAAGACTGCAATTCTCTTAAAGAGCTTCTCCTGCTATTATTGATAGTGAGGGTGCACATTTTTCTACTATCACCTACAGAGTAAATTACATTCTTTTTACATACGGAAGGGTAAACCGATGAGGAAGAGGAGGAGATGCTTTCAAAAAACGATACACACAAGGGAGCCTTCTATGCAAAGTAGCTCCCCCGAGGCAAAAATATCTGCTATACATTGGTTATAATTTGTTAATATAAGATTTTTCCTTCTTCATTTTGCCTTTTTTCTCTGCAAGACTGTAATATCCAGATGGTAATGTAATAATTTTGTTGTCTGTGATGTACCTTTTGCATCATTACATGAGAGTGCTAGTTTATTTTGACGAAGCGTGAACACGGACTGAGAAGTAGAAGTGATGCACACTTGCAGTTCATACAGACAACGTCTATACTGATCAATTGTAAGGTGATCGACAACATTTTTGACACCTTTGGCATTACAAGTAGGTTTCTCTTTTTCACACAACTTAATAGCATACATCTTTGGTCACAAACCTAACAATTCTACAACGATACTTCCACCGTTTTCATCCTTCATTAAACCTATTTCACCTCATTTTTTCTTTCAATTTGGAAAGGGTCCGCCTCTGTGGTGTAGTGGTTAGTGTGATTAGCTGCCACCCCTGGAGGCTCGGGTTCGATTCCCGGCTCTGCCGCTAAATTTGAGAAGTGGTACGAGGGCTGGACGGGGGCCACTCAGCCTCGGGATGTCAAGTGAGTAGAGGTGGGATCGATTTCCTCCTCATCCATCCTCGAAGTGATTTTTCCGTGCTTTCCCACTTCTCCTGCAGGCAAATGCCGGGATGGTACCCAACTTAAGGCCACGGTCGCTTCCTTCCCTCTTCCTTGTCTATCCCTTCCAATCTTTCCATCCCCTCACAAGGCCCCTGTTCAGCATAGAAGGTGAGGCCCCCTGGGTGAGGTACTGGTCCTACTTCACAAACTCGTATATATTAAATGAAAAATTGTATATTAAACTGTCGGTGTCAGTGTGTAGTATTTGTGAGTATGAATCAGTGTTTCTCAAAATAACGTTGTAGTGAAAATCGTTCATCTTTATTTTTGACAAATCTAAAATTGTCGCACCGAGGTAAACCGGCTGATTGTGAAGAATTTGAAATTTCTTCATTTCGATAATCATACACTGTTCGTCCACTATGATACGACGTTTGAAGTTTGCTCTTGCGATCAACGTACGAGCACCACAATGACCCTCCCACTGTGTGACCCATTTGATGTAGCACAGCTTCCTTACGTTCATAAATGAACATACAAATATTGCGGTGTTCGATAATTTATAGAAACTTTTCACAAACTAATTTTTGCTAGCTTTCGTGTCTCTGTGTTCAAATCAATGTAGCATTTTAACCATACGCTCTGATTAAATTGCATCGCTCTGTAAATGCGACCTACTTTCATACCTAATTCTACACACTGTTTTAATAGTCTATAATTAAGAACATACCGTTCCTTGTTGTAAAGAGTGCTCATTAGTTTCGTAGATTTTTCAGGGCACGAAGGATAATCGGCATGTTTATCTTGAAGTTCTGGGGGAGAAATTAAATCAGCCTCTACCATATATTCTATATCTCCTTCATCTCCTACATTCATGACGTCCAAATTTTCTACGTTCTTTACCCAATGAAACCCGCCCCTGGGAAAAAAACTGTTGCATAGCGAATCGATACATATTGTTCACATCAAAGTACATTATGTACGATTCTGGTTTAGTTTCATCGTATGTTAACATTTACTTGTTATTTGCTACTGCAAGCCGCGTAATGCATTGCACATTGCTACCGCGTATAGAGCATTCGAAAAACTGCAGCATGTCAACATCTTGAAGTAATTCTAGCTGAACAGCCGTTTAGAAATGAGCGGCATCAATGCCATATGTCTCATTTCAATTCAATCTAAAATTTTCAAATACATCAGCCAAGAGTAAAGTATCGATTTTCAAGTAAAGATCGTAATATTCGCCCAATGATTTACAGTTAAGCTCATTCCATCTAAGGTTAGCAAACGCGTAGTTTTCTTGCTACAAGGTTTCACCCTTCAAAGAGCTAAAGAATGAACTCCTTAGCAGCAAACTATTGTCGTCTAACGCCTCCATACTAGTAAAATATTCGTAGGGAAATATTCCTTTCCGAGAAGTAAGTTTAAACTGTAAATCATCGGTGAAATACCGTCTGGTTACAAGCTTTGAGTCCTCACTAAGTAATAGTGCCATTTTGTCTAGCGAAAAAGGAATAAGTTGTATGTGTCTATGAATCTTAGTTAAACACATTGTCTTTGATTATAAAGTTTGAAAATCCCTTGTATCGCTCCATGTTCACTGCTAATAATTTCATGTTTCCTCCAAGATTTGGCGCAGCATCCCCACTCTTCCTATGCAGTTTTCTAATTATAATATGACCATCATAGGCCATAAAATTATGGAATGCTACCAGCAAGGTAGAAATTTTACGATACTGTAAGTTACACGATTGATGTGCTGATCCCCTGTAAACATCCGTTAAGGGGACCCGATAGGGTCTATATCTATAATGTTAAATTTACTGTTTTTAGGTACATTTATCTCAGAAACGGTTCATACTAAAGGCTTCATTTTTTTCATGCTTTCTTTATACCTTCTTGCGTGTTTTAACACAGGGGTTTATTCATTAGAGATATTCGTCCATTTAAATTTTTCTATTCAGTGCAACATTTCTTGGGAAAAATCGCTCACTTTTTAGCCCCTTGTTTGTGTACTAAACACTTCTCTACAAAAACGTTGTGTTAAAGTGCGTATATTATGACTTAATGTAATATCTGAAAGTGTCAAGATTGTACACTAAATAGTTTTTGAGAATATGTTCCTTTTGTTCAGAAAAAAGTGAACTTGCAGAAACAAGCCTTCAAAGATTTTCAATGTAATCCTGCCCCATATGATGGATCATCTGGGTTGTCTTGCACCTCATCCTCTAGTCTTCTTCTCACAACTCTCTTAGTTTTTCTTGACAGTTTTTACAGTCCTTTTCTGCTCCTTTAGCCTTCCTTTTCCGTTCACAATCGATTTTCTTCATACTTGTTATCATGTGATACCCTGGAGAGATTCCCAATTTTCCTAAGGTTTTACACTTTATGATGCTACCTTCATTATATGTAGCCACAGCATCGTACACTCCAAAATGCAAGGTATTGACCTCTACAAAAACTCTCTTGGGAATTCGGGTCAAAGTAAAATTAACACTCTCGTTGGGGTTCTGGGTTCGTCCATGAAGGCACTTTTCAAGAATTTGTGGCTCTGCTAGATCTCTAAACACTGGTCTTACTGCTTCTATTACAGCATAAGGAAGACTATGCTTGTGATCATATGGTTTACCTGCATTAAATTTACACCACTGGGCGGGAATATGAAGAGGGAACGTGTATTGCCGTTGTCAACAACGAGATCTCCCGGCAGATAAAGTTACCGCGCCCATGAAGTGTTGTCTTAGAAACGCAATACAAAGCACTTACAATTAAGATATGACCTCGAATGATAGCTCTAATGAAAGAAGAATGTCTCTAGATTTTTATGGAATGAAAAAGTAAAAATTCCATTTTTGCCGAATTTCACCCTACCGGGTCCCCTTAAATGACAATGATCGCGAACTTTAATTTCATTATCTGCATTATCTGCGATTTCCTTCTCACGTATGTGACACAATGTGACATGAATTCTTGCTCAACAGTTAATGGTAACTTCGGTTTCGTTTCAAAATAATATGGTGCAAGCGTGTCTACTTATACATCTCATCTACGAACCATTTAACACAATCACTACCTCGATAGAGTTTGAAAGAGCACAAATCTCTGTCAAAGCTACAGTGTAAATAATGTGCTACGCTGTATGGCACATGTTCGTGCATTGGAGTTGAATGCGATGTGTTATCATTTGGAAAACAAGTAGACGCAAGTTTCAGAATGTATTCTGTGTCAGCATACACAATAAAAGGCACTGTCTCTTTAACCTTATACTCTGTAAAGTGAACTAGTCGTTCACTATCCGAAGTTATTATACTCCTTGCCACCGGAAATTTTTTACAATCATTACTGCGCAAATCTAATTTTTCCTCATCACGGAAGTTAGCTAAACATCGTCTGAAAGTGTAAATTTTATTTTGACGCTTCGTAAGAGATGAGAGCACAAGACATGAAAGATTCTTAATTAAACAGAAGTGATACTTCTCACTGTTACCAATCTGAAACATTAGTCGATCTACTATCTTTTCACACGTTTTGTATGAAACGTTCAGAGGTACAAGAGTAAACTCTTTATTGACTTCTTTCCGCTCTATGCACACCCAGTTGTTTTTATCGTACTGTGCTCCAAATACATTCACAGAGTTTTCGTTTTGTCAAATTTTCTTATATATCTACTGTAATTTCCATCGGGATTGGTATGTCTTTTAAATTTAAAATTAAATTATTATGTGGATAAGAAGAAATGCTATTCACATTTTTTAAGCTGGAACTGAGCCAGCAACTACACTCCATGCAAAGCAAACATCCCGTGTGTTCTGCAGATTAATAACTGCATTCCTTTTTCTAATTGCTGAAGGCAACGTTAAACTATTCGGCGACTTGCTCACATGAAAACCAACATATATATTAATGTTTATCCGCAATTCATAAATTCGTATCAGAGACCACCCCGAATCACAAGCCTGGAACTCTGTCAAGTTTTTCAGAATCGGTTTAGTTACATGCTCCGTGTACCACTCTCGTCAATTCGTACTTTCGTTAATTTATGCATTCCTGGTATGAAAATAATTGTTAGCGATTTTATCGTGAAGAAAATGTTGTGTACAGAGAACAGTATTTACTTTTAATGCTTATGTGTTAACCCCTTAAGCGGGGAGTTCGGCACATACCGGCTCACTCCCAGGTGGGGAGCGATTTCCCTGATTGAAGAAAATATTGAATTACTAGATTTTAAGAAATCCTAGGCTAAAATGAACTATTGAAGGTCCCTAAGATAAATATTTACTTAAAAAAATGTATTTAATTGTTGAAAAATTATATTATTTTAATTTTTCAATACTTTGTCCAAAAACGTACTAAGTGCTTTCACACTGTGATATCGAAATTGCTCCTTCCTAATAGCAAAGCTCTGGTTTTCATTTATACAGTAACTTTTGTCTGAATATTTTAGGCAGATTACTAGCAATCTCTGCCTGGAAATAAATGATTCTATATGTGTAAATTGTAGATTTAAAAAGTTTACATGTACATACAAGATTTACAATGGAATAAATTATAATATTAACGAAATTTTCTGTTTTGTTGGTTAGCGCTTTCGAGGGATCAAGTTTATATAGCCTACCTACAATTCATAAGTGACACACATGGACTATATTACACTACACTACAGGTCATATTTACAGTATCTACAGTCTTCACGGTGTTATGTCTTTACAGCCGTTCATTATGATACCCACGGAAGCAGATCATGTTATATAACCTTTCTCGGCTTCGTATAATTTATATGATTCCATTCCAAAACGCGATCATTTTCGTGGTGTGTAAACTTTCCACCCTAGCCACCCTTTCCATAGCAAGAGATTCTCATCAACTGACACACTGCCATCAGGTGTATAAGCTTCCGAAAATTTTCTAACAGGTGTTCAAATACTGGATTTATCTTGTATATTTTGGGAGAACGTTGTCCATTATTCACCTCATTGTCAGAGATATGTAAAAAGCTGTGGGAGAAAAATCTAATAATAATAATAATAATAATAATAATAATAATAATAATAATAATAATAATAATAATAATAATAATAATAATAATAATGTTATTGGCTTTACGTCCCACTAACTACGTTTACGGTTTTCGGAGACGCTGAGATGCTGGAATGTAGTCCCTCAGGAGTTCATTCGTATGCCAGTAAATCTACTGACACGAGGCTAACGTACTGAGCACCTTCAAGTACCACCGGACTGAGCCAGGATCGAACCTGCTAAATTCGGATCAGAAGGTCAGCGCCTCAACCGTCTACGCCACTCAGTCCGGCGGAAAAAATATCTTCTGTGTCATCAGCTCAGAGAAAATAGGCGTAGTGAATAGGCGATTGCGAGGTGATAGGCGAGTGTGTACTAATTTAGGTTTCTGTACAATCCCCTGTGGCAACAGTATGGCCATAAGAAGCTTTACTTCGTCCTTATTTGTTCGGACACGGTCTTGACCTCGACTCCTTCGTTTCATCCTACTAAACTGTGTTTTATGTGCGATTTCCTGCTCGGCATCTTTGGTCTGTTAAGCTATGTTCTGTCATATCTCGTCATGATAAAGTAATTAAAATGTTTCGCTCAGTTTTGTTTTGCCTAGAAACTCTCCCTTTACATCACGATGGAATTTTGGATCAAAGCGGGACTTTCTTAGTCCATTTTCAGTATAAGTTGACGAAGAACGTGCAATGGTTGTATTTCAATCAGTATTATCGTCACCACTGTCACTGTCATGATCGCTACTTTAACTGGAATCGAACACGTGTTGTCTCTTTCGCGACCGCTGAATATTCGCATCAGCTGAGGCCGAACCCTGTACATTCAAGCCTGTAATACTTACTCCAGGTAAGTTCCTGTCACTTTCAAATTCCTCTTCGGTAGAACTTACTTCACTATGATAACTATTCTCCCCAATAAATTCCAACATTTCGTTTATCAAGGCCAGTATATTATCTTCCTCTAACGGTGGAGGCCGGTAATTCCTATTAAACATTTTGGCGGAAAAAGTTTAAGAAAAAGGATCGAATAGAACGCTGGTCTATGCAGTTTGGACGGAAATAGTGAATTTTGCCTGTATTACGGATGCGTACGATAATGAATGTTGTGTAACTCGCGGTAAACACACAGTAAACAGATAGTAAATCAGGTCACAGTTCTAAAATGTCATCAGAGTCGTCTGTTCAGTATATTAATCTCTAGAAATCCCTTCTACACAAATATTATTGCACCCAAGGGACGATTAGGCGGTGAGCTAAAACTTCAGCGCGAAGCTATTAGGCTTTAGTTAGTACTTGCCCGGACGTAAGTTGCGTACTTTATGATACAGCTCGTGAATGACACATTGGTATTGGAAAAACATAGTTAAAAAATTCACATCGGAGGGAAGACTCATCCAGGATACGCTGCTGTAAAGGAAATATAAACCTGTGCAGGCAGGCAAGTGAGAAAAAAATATATTTTGAATCGGCGGATATATCAGCGTTCGCCACTTAGCAAGTGACTTGTAGCCGCGGATCTCGCCACATCGCCCACCAAACGGGTTATGTGCTTTCTTCACGTATTTATTAAACCATTTGCCTGCCTGCACAAGTTTATATTTCCTTTTCAGCAGCGTATCCTGGATGAGTCTTCCCTCCGATGTGAATTTTTCAACTATGTTTTCCCAATACCAATGTATCATTCACGAGCTGTATCATAAAGTACGCAACTACGTCCGGGCAAGTACTAACTAGAGCCTAATAGCTTCGCACTGAAGATTTATCTAAGAACTATTCGGGAAGTAAGAAATCATTTTTAACATTTACCACCGCTAGTGTATACATTCTGCGACGAAAGGCTTCCTCAATTTGGTTACACTGGAAAGCAGGCAGATCTTCTATCTGAAGAATTAGGCCATTAACTTTGCTAGCGTGTAAAAAAATATCTAACATCCGATTACGCAACTCCTCTAGCTTGTTAAGATTTTCAATCAGCTCAGAACTGATCTGCTTCTTCTCGCTCCTCACTAGGTTCGAACTTATATGAAATTAATAGGGATCCATTTACCTCCCTCATAAACTCACGAATGCGTTCAAACGCTCTATCAAAATGAGCTTGCATTCTTCCCTCTTAACCCGCCTGCAAATTAATGTCTAATTGTCTACGTTTGCTCGAAGGAATCTTCATGACTAAAAAATGTGGCCACAAATTACGTTCTGGCGCTAAATTTTTCTGCGTTTTCAAGACAAGTCCAACAGTTGCTGTAGCAACGGCTTATCAAGAATGTACAATCCGTCATCACACAGTATCACCATCGAGCCAGCGCACTCCCTACCACATCTATTCTCCGGACCACTTTTTGAGCAGACTAAAGCGGAAGTGAGTGTATAGACCAGGGGATGGCGCGGGCGACAGGGGCAGCGCCTACGGTGTTGTCACACGGTAGGTGAGGGGGCAAGGGGGGTGCGCTACTCAGAGCGAGTTTTGGCAATGGTGCAGTCAATGCGGAGCTGCCATACTTACTCACTCTGTGGATGTATTGAACACGTGGGTGCAGTTCCAATCATAGTCTGTTTAAAACAGCAGTGAGGGAATTTTATCAGTGTGCTTCGCTTTTACAAAAAGAATGTATGTGCGTATTGTGTGCTAAGTCATAATTCTTGCAGTCCCTTGTACGTTTGTAAGTTTCTTCTTACTCGTTATTGGATACTATTGTGCAATGCATCCGAACAAAACTTCAAACTGTTATCAGTTGAACAAGAAACGCAAGATTTTTACGTCCGGCGAGAGAAACATGATTCTGTCTGTTTATAAACATTTCCGAGCGAATAGTATTGACGGCGAGATTAGTTTACCTCGTGTGCTGACCCCGGCTCTGATTCCGACTTGGATGTGCAGCCACTCGATAGTGACACAGATTAATTACTGCGGCACAAGGTAAGCTGACGCTGAAACCTCCTGCATGATGGTAATAATAATAATAATAATAATAATAATAATAATAATAATATAATATGTAATAATATTTTTTATAAAAATATATTTGTAATAGTTAATTTATTGAAATTGGGCTTGACAAAGCGGAGGTGGGACAGGTTTTCGCCTGGATCCCTAACTTCATCTGTCAGTTTCAAGTTAATTCCAGTACGAGTACATAATCCTCACTTCTCTCGCTTATTCATAAATCTCCCGTGAGTAGCAGCTCATTTGAATCAGGAATCAGGCCATATATTTAGATAATAATAGTGAACAATAAATAATACAATATTAAGTTATATGCAGTATATATATTGATAATAATAATAGAATAATTTAATAAATGCAGTGCTTACTGTTTATGTCAAAAGAATTCATTCACAGTGCTTTAAGAGTAAAATTGTAGTTAGTACATTAAAATTGTGAAAGCCCTGTGGCTCAGGTGGAAGCGCGTCGGCCATTCAACCCTGGGTTTCGTGGTTCAAATCCCGGTCACTCCATGTGAGATTTGTGCTGGACAAAGCGGGGGCAGGACAGGTTTTTCTCCGAGTACTCCGGTTTTCCCTGTCATCTTTCATTCCAGCATCACTCTCCAGTATCATTTAATTTTATCTGTCAGTCATTAATTATTGCCCCAGAGGAGCGAGATAGGCTTCGGCAGCCGGCTCAATTCCTATCCTCGCCGCAGGATGGGGCTTCATTTATTCCATCCCTGACCCGGCCATTGACTGGAAAACAGATTGTAGGTTTTCACATTTAAAATGTAATTCAGTATATTAATTGTTTAAAGATGTAAGCCCTTAAAAAACTGTATGGGATTCTAACACGCATACGTTAATGTATTAATTATTTTAAATTCATTCGAGATTCAATCCATGAGCTGTGCTGTATTATAGTGGTGGAGTACAACTTTGAATCGCGCGCAGGCTCATTTGGCAAACACGGCGAGTGTGACGACACAATGACGTCACTTCCGCTTTAGTCTGTTCAAAAGGTGGTCCGGAGAATAGTGAACAGTGAACAGCTTCGCTTGGAAACTCGTCCTGAAGCTTCCCTAACAACGTATTCCGGTAATAAGAAATTTTAGTCGATTCTTGTGAAGAAAAGGAAAATTGAATTTTGTATATTTCTTCGAATGTGTTGTACCCAATAAACAAAAATGTTCATTACTTGAAAATTCGGTTAAGAGAAATCGCACTATAGCAGCTGTTACCTCCTGCTGGCTTTCATATGCTTTACTAAGGTTCGTCACATATACTGTAAAATTGAAGAGTGCACACCCTCTGTTCCATAGTTTAATACAATTACCAGACTGTTCTAGCTGTTGTTCTGCACTCAGTTGTCCCGCTTCACCTTGAACATGCTGTGCACTTGCGATGACTTCCTCCTCTCGATGTACTTGCAATAGTTGAATCTGTATGATTGGATATGCTTGAATTTCGGATCCAGCCTTAATCGCCACTTTCTCCCACTTCATCATAGCAACACTGACCTGAAAAGAAGCAGCACATACTATTTTAAATTAACAAAACAATTAAACAAATAAAAAAAGAAGTTACATATAAGAAAGAAAAGACTTTCTGCATACTTACTTAGTTAAAATAATTGTCGTAACTGTCGGCATTCTACTGTAGGAAGCACACTTGATGATACACTCTCCCCATGCCTTTATACATCATTTTCAGATTATTTTTAATACATTTATTTCTAATTCTTCTGTAGAAAGTTTCTCTAATTGCGCTGGTAGAAAAACACTCACGGTCATCTTCACCCTCAATATCGGCTATTATGTTCCTTCCGAAACGTGTTACCACAGCTCTCGGTTCTTTAACCTTGAATGGATGGTTAATTCGCAACTCGCTTAATTTTCTGTTATGAAACTGAGGTTCCTTCGCCATTATGTAATCACATAAATGGGATTGTAAATAAACGACAAAGATCTCTGCACATGGTTATGAGGGTGTTTAGGGGTTGTAGTAAGGATGTAAAGGAGAGGGCTTATAAGTCTCTGGTGAGACAGAAATTAGAGTATGGTTGGGGCCTTCACCGGGATGACTTGATTCAAGAACTGGAAAAAATCCAAAAAAAGCAGCTCGATTTGTTCTGGGTGATTTACGACAAAAGAGTAGCGTTACAAAAATGTTGCAAAGTTTGGGCTGGGAAGACTTGGTAGTGCAACCTTTTCACCCCACGCCATTTGCCGCATAGAACCAATTGACTGCATGATAATCCCTAAAATGTCGGGATACCGCCATATAGCACCATACGCCAAGGCGCTTGATGGAAAGGGACCTTTTTAGTCTAGAGTCAGATGCCACCTCATCAGTAAGGAACGAAAAAGAAAATTTTTCAGAAATGATGGGTGAGCAAAAGCTCTTCCGACCGTGCAAGGGTCTACTGCACCCTTCCGTTCCATAGAATGAAACCACCGACCTCCCAGGGCCATGGTGCGTTCGCGGCGAAAGATCAAAGAAAATAACACATAACTAGCTTAAAGGCATAAATGAACGGAAGGAAACCTGGGATACAATGTTATTCGGCAAAATGACAGGCAGACAAAAGTTTAAATACCTATTTATTGAGCCTTGATAAATCAAATTAATTAAAAGTTGACCCTGAATATTTATAATATATCAATGTTGAATATGCAATGTCCATTGGACTTAATACCAATTGCAAATGTCAAAATTTTATTTCTCCTTTACCTCTTTCTTCTTCCCGACATTATGATAAATATTACATTATAATTTGTATAACATACCTTTTTTTTAAAAATCAGATATATCCTTATAAATGCGACGGTTATCAAAAAAATTGAAGACAACTTGAAGTGGTCACCTAGCTAAATTAATTATATTACAAAAAGTAAACAAATGATGAGTGAATGCTAGTCGATAAAATCCTAATAAAAATAAAATGACTGATGTCGGGTCCAGAAATCGAACCCACATCCCATTGAATCCACTGACAAAAATTACGAAAATAAAACTGGATTTGTCATCCACATAAAGAGTGAAACGCGACTAAAAGAATGTATAAAAAAGGAAAATATGTACACATAATATGAAAAGAAACAATAAACAATATACACATGCAATTGGCTGTATATAAAAAAATATGTGACAACAAAAATCCATGGTTGCCTCAGAACTCGAACCGTTGATATCCAAGATGGCATCGACAAACGTGTCTATAAAACTGCCTTTCTTAATTAATCATAGGGTCAACAAATAAATAATAATACTGGCGTTCCAGTTAGTTAAATATTATTATAAAATCTTACATGGAAAAGTAAAAGAATCCTTTAAACAATAATCAGTGTCGCACTGCCTTCATTCTAAGTGGAATAGCTCGAACAATACAGCATACAGTAATCCTCTACAAGGGGCAAGCCCTCTTCCGTCCCCTGGGGTCGTAAATATCTGGGCGTCAAAGCCCTAGCAGAAATATCTTTTCAACATTTCAAGGCGAAACCAAATCGTTTCCCTTGGAACACATATTTGTTAAATAATCTCATTTCATTACGTATTCTCATATCAGATTTCCAAAGCTCCACTGGCTTATTAGTTCACTGCATTATAACAATTCTTTAACTCAATATCAGGCCACCTTTTATCTTATCATATTCACATCCTCAGAATTAGAATGACGAGGTTCGCTTCCATCCGATTACAGAATGCAGCCTAGGTTTTTCCTACATTTTAAACTCAAATCAATAAAATCAAATATGGATTTTAAACATATCCATAATGTTATTCTCATGTATAGAAAGGGAAAATATTCGGCATTAAAGGAAAACGCTAATCTCAAATAGGAGGGCGTCTGTTCGATGTCTAGGCATGTCACAAGTTACGCATATAATTAATACAGCCATCTACAAATATTATCATGCAAATTACGTGGAAATAAGAGTGCCTTGCTATCCTGATATTAACAGTCGATAGTCCATTATTACAAGCATAATCACCATGCATTATCATAATAAGCTTGGATATCACGTAAATAAATTATACAAAATTACGGTTTGGCTCAGTGCCAAAACAAATCTACATTCTATTACTTCTACCTAATCTAAGCACTCTCAGACTAACTAATATTTTATCATCACGTCAAATACATGCATTACGTTAATTATATATATATTTAAGCCAATGGAGTAGACTATTAATTCCATGAAATGAACATAAATTAATATGAAGACCACTCACAAGTTCTCCCTCTAATTAAAAAAATACATGCAATTTACATGTCTAACCTAATTTACGTGATCTGCATAATGAATAACCGCACATTTATTAAAAAATATTTCATTTTAGTACTTATCATCATGTCGTAACAATCCAAGGTTCGGGTCCTGGGTAAGACCCTCATTTTCCTTTTTAAGCTTCCATGGTGTTGACGTTGGTCACGGGTTCATGTCCGTTGCTACTCCCGCTGAGCACGTTCATAATCCAATGGTTATCTTCTACACTTATAACAGTTTTTATGAGATTAACACTTGTTGCGTCACTTTAACACAACAATTATTACACTTTAATGCAATTAACACTTGTTGCATCACTTAAAAATTACAATTATACCGTTCTTGCGATCACATAACTTCAACCTTTTTTAAAATACTATTGTTTGTAGACAATTACAATATTCTCAAAGATATAAACTGTATATTTACAGTCTGAAACACTAAATAGGTCAGCACACCATCAAACCGTGGTTCTGCTTTGGATCCTTCGCGTGAAGTGGATACTGTTGTCATCACCGCTATTCATTTTATAAACTTTCCCCCACTCTTGCAAGAGACAGTGGCTAATCCCCACTATTTTTTAAATTAATAATTCCACGTGTCGTATGACATCGGTAATACACTCAAACGTGTGACTCAGATTCTTAAGTAGTCTGGTTATGTGCGGAACCTGAATTGTTCGGCCATTTATTTAAAATTAATTATCAAAATAATGCCCCTACAATGTCCTCCATGAGGGTGCTGCGTACAAAGGACGCTTAGCGTGTTATATAATGCAACGATTGCGTATTCTTCCACCCGTTAATATATTATAAAGAATTGGAATTTTGGCAGATGTCTATAATGAAATCATATAACATCCCGAGGTTTCCCATATTAAATATTATGCATGTCTCGAAATCTCATCATACAAATGCAACTCGCGAGCTGGCAACATCGTGTTCGGCCATTTTTTTAACGGGTGATGGTATCATTATCGATTTTTCTGGCTTGACATTTTCTTCTCTCTCTCTCTCTCTCTCTCTCCCTGTGTATTCTTTTAGTTAAGACGGAGTGATGTTCAGCAAGCTACAAAGGTTGTGTAAGCAGGTGCAACCTAATGCAACTTTTTGTAACAAGTACGAGGGAGCTTTACAAAGGTTTTTCACTGCCAAATAATTAATAAATAAATATGTACATGACCAATAAGGTCACAGTAGGAAGGAGACGAGCTGCTCGACTAAGTGGTATGTTCCGAGCTGTCAGTGGAGAGATGGCATGGGAGGACATCAGTAGACGAATAAGTTTGGATGGTGTCTTAAAAAGTAGGAACGATCACAATATGAAGATAAAGTTGGAATTCAAGAGGACAAACTGGGGCAAACATTAATTTATAGGAAGGGGAGTTAGGGATTGGAATAACTTACGAAGGGAGATTTCAATAAATTTCCTATTTCTTTGCAATCATTTAAGAAAAGTCTAGGAAAACAACAGATAGGGAATCTGTCACCTCGGTGACTGTCCTAAACGCAGATCAGCAGTGATTTATTGATTGATATTATTATTATTGATTAACCAAACGGCAGCTATCATTTTTGTTATAGCATACTAGGATAAAATAGTAACTTACTAACAATAATCTGTCTACGCATTTAATTTTGTTGAAAATTTCAAACTTTAATTGCAAATTCCAATTCTGTTTGTGCTTAGCAATAACCTATTGAAATTAGGATACGTCTGAACGTAGTTAAAAATTATCGTCGTGTATTCTAGTATCTTACGGTAGAACTCCAGAGGCTACTCCGCAAGGATTTTTACATAAAATGTTACTTTAAATGCTACTGTTCTCACCTAAAAATGATTGTGGTAGGGAGATGTGTTCAGTACGTTTGTCAGGAACCAACGCGTCCGCCGCTAGAAGTATATTTACTTTTGTAACTTAAAGTAGGGGTCCAGGCGCCATTATCCATTGCTTCTGCCAAGGATCACGGGCATTGGCTGTGGTTCCCAACCACGGCAAATAAAAAGGACTAAAGAGGCCCGCAAAGTTTGACAGTGTCACGGCGTCGGACGGTAACCTTACACTTTCTCAATAATTCCTCCTTTCATCTCGAGGCTTACGGCAAGAAATAAAGGTCATTTATTAGCTTTAACGCATTTTTGCATATCCAGACCAATCTCTGTCATGAGAACAGTTCGACAGGCTCTTTTCTATCGCCGCGGTGCATACTGTCCGCACGGCAAGGAAAAAAGTATAGCCATATCAAACCAACAAGCAACAGTTGGCAGCATTGCTATTATACTCACCTAAGCATTAAACAAAGGGCAGTCACTTCGCGTGCACCGCATAGTACAGCCCCGTTTTATTAACATTACGGAGTAGCCTCTAGAGCTTTGCCGTCTTTTACTATTCTCTGTTCTACATTTCCATTTTCTACCTATTCCTATCCCCCTACTTCCACTCTTCTCAGCTACAGTTCCCTGTTCCTCATTTTCCCTCTGTTGTTCTACCTGCAGAGACTCGTACTGATTTCTCACAGACATCTGTCCTGAATTCGGATCCTGAATAGAGCCCTTAGCCTGCAATCTCCTTCCCCTTAAAACATTAGACCATCTGTCGCCTGGACCACTACTTCAGGTTATAAAAGTAAATACACTTCTAGGGGCGGGCGGGTTGGTCCCTGGCAAGCGTATTGAAAACATCTCTCTTCCACAATCATTTTTAGATGAGAATAGCAGCATTTAAAGCAACATTTTATGTAATATTCCTTACGGAGTAGCCTCTGAAGTTTAATCGGAAAGACAGGTGGAACACGGTCATGGGAGGGAGAAAAGGGAACAGGCAGTAGCTTTTGCAGAAGTTAGGGAAGATAGGACTGATCAGGAGGGGAGGGGATCAAATTAGGTGGGTAGGGTTGAGGCTCTGGTCATGGGGGATTTCATTGATAGAGATGTGGAGAAAGTATGTGGAGGAATGGGAACCAGGGTAAGGTGTTATCCAGGAATTAGGTTAATGCAGATGTTGAGGAAAGTAGAAGAGAAGGAGGAGGGAAATGAGAAGGTGGTATGTTTCACATTGGTACCTACAACGTAAGACAAGCAGGTATAAGTGAGATAGCTGGGGATGTGTGGGATCTGATAAATGAAGCACGGGTGCAGTTTAAGGAAGCGGATATTGTTTTCAGTGGAATACTGTTTAGGAGGGATACTGACTGGAAGGTGATTGGGGATATAAATGAGACTATGGAGTGGGCATGTGGGAAACTGGAAGTGAGATTTATAGATCCTAATGGATGGGTAGCAGATAGGGATCTGCACTCAGATGACCTTCACTTAAACCGCAGTGGTACAGATAAGTTAGGGAATTTGTTTAGAAGTGTTATAGGGAGGTACATTAAGGGAAACGGAGTGGCCTAGGGAGCAGTGATATGTGTACAGGGATCTGGAAGTCAAGTAGGGATGACATAAAAATGTTAGTGCTGAATTGTAGAAGTATTGTAAAGAAAGGAATAGAATTAATTTAATCTATACTAATATATAAAGAAGTAAAGTTTGTTTGGCTAATCTCAAGAACTACTGGACCATTTCTAAACATTATTTTACTAATGTAAATATTCATTATCCTTGAGGAACATGGGCTGTATTTTATTTTCAAAACAATTGGAGGGGGGCACGGGGGAGATATAAAATACTAGGCTAATATAGGTGCAATATAGGATTTGTCGTACAAGGACGAGACAAAGCACAATTTAAGAACCTTGACGCAAAGAACAAAACTCAGTAATCCCTACGGGCCCTAAAACTAACCGTTACGGAGATATTGGCACCACACCACTCCTGCCCTAGGAATCGGGTAAAGAAATGAACTGCCGTAACCATGACGTCAGCTCCAAGATTCTACAGCAGCGAGATTATCTACAATGTTGTTTGTCCAACCCTTGTCCCGTTTCCCAACGGGGTCGGGTATGAGGTGTGATGAATCTGTCGTGGCGGTTTTTATGACCGGATGCCCTTCCTGACGTCAAGCTCATCAGAGGAGTTAATGAGATGAAATGAATTACGTGATATATGATAGTAGGGAGAGGGTGAAACCCGGTGCCGGCACATAGCCTACTCCTGTTGAATAGCACCAAGGAGTATGCTCAAGGCTTAACGACCCCATCCGACGGACGAATCGACATCAACAGCGTCATATGCCCTCACTCCATATGAGCACTGCGGAGAGGGTTGGAATTTAATCCAGGTTTCAAGCACGCAATCAAGTGATTAGAAATTATATACCACCACCTCCCCTACCCTGCCAGCCAACATTCTGTTGGTGAAAATTTTTTCGACCAACGGGATTCGAATCGGCTAACCTCGGTGTCAGACCGTTTAGACTTCTTCGCCTCAACGATCATGGCCACCAGGCGGGCTGATATTATCTACAATATATCACAAAAACCTAACATATTACAGACATGAAAACTGGTATTTAGAATCGTCTTTAAAAATAAAATAATTTGTTTTCAGAAAATCCACTTAAGGGTTGATGGGGGAAGGTGAAAAGGGGCGAGGAAGGATTTGAATTATGTGTATGAGGATACATATATCTCAGAAACTGAAGAGATGTTAAAGGCGTTAAAATTGGTATTAGGAATCTGCTTTAAAAATAAATGAACACACATTTTTGGAAAATCCACTTAAGGGGTGAAATTATAAAAAAGCGGGTGAATTTTTAAAATGAGTATCTTCTTCTACCGCTTTTCCCACACCTGTGGGGTCGCCGGTTCGAAATGTGTCGCAAATGTGGATTTGACCCTGTTTTACGGCTGGATTCCCATCCTGACGCCAACCTTATGTGCAGGGCTGTAATTACTATTGCGTGTTCCTGTTGTGGTTGGTAAAGTGGTGTTTTGAGTGGATATGAAGAGGAGAGTGTTGGGGCAAACACAAACAACCTGTCCCCGAGCCAGAAGAATTAAATACACATGATTTAATTCCCCGACTCCACCCGGAATCTAACCCGGAACCCTGTGAACCGAATGCCTCAACGGTGACAACTCAACCAAACAGTGGAGCAGTTTTTAAAATGAGTATATCTGCAGTAGTCCGGCTCTGTGGTGTAGTGGTTAGTGTGATTAGCTGACACAACCGGGGGCCCGGGTTCGATTATCGGCTCGGCCACGAAAAATGAAAAGTGGTACGAGGGCTAGAACGGGGTTCACTCAGACTCGGGAGGTCAACTGAGTAGAGATTGGATCGATTCCCACCTCAGCCATCCTGGAAGTGGTTTTCCGTGGTTTCCCACGTCTCCTCCAGGCAATGGCCGGGATGGTACCTAACTTCAGCACACAGCCGCTTCCTTTCCTCTTCCTTGCCTATCCCTTCCAATCTTCCCATCCCCCACAAGGCCCCTGTTCAGCATACCAGGTGAGGCCGCTTGGGCGAGGTACTGGTCATCTTCCCCAGTTGTATCCCCCGACCCAGAGTCTGAAGCTCCAGGACACTGCCCTTGATGCGGTAGAGGTGGGATCCCTCGCTGAGTTGGACGGAAAAGCCAACCCTGGAGGGTAAGCAGATTAAGAAAGAAAGATATCTGCAGTAAATCTCATAAACTAAACATATTACAGATGTGAAAATTGGTACCGGTATTTGTAATCTCCTTTAAAAATAAAGAAACACGTGCTTTTTGTTTTCGGAAAAAACTACGGCTGGAGATCGAAAATAAGTGTAGGAGTTGAATTCTCTTTATGAGGATACTTATATCTCAGAAACTAACAAGGGGAGGTCACGATGTCCGCTTCACCGATTTTGTTCAAACTTTGTTGGTTGGTAGTACTACATCACAAAAACACACTGGCAAAGTAGTAGCGCGCAACTCGCAAAACCTTTCTAAAAAGCGATTTTGAAGATGTCGGAAAAAGTTACGAGAGGTTTAGCATGCCAGGTACCATGAAGCGAAGGTTATTAAGATGGCGATTTCGAATCTGCTACAAGATATTTACCCACCCCATTTCCCCCTTTTTCATTTATTATATATTCATTTTCTTCTATTACTGTCAAAATAGATTAAAATTTTTCTTTCCCAACAATTCGGCCTATTTTGTAATCTCTACCGTGTCGCCGAGATTCAGTAAGCGATTTGTACAAAGAAGGTGTTCGACGTAAGCCATAGCCCTTTTCAACTGTTTATTTCCTCTCGCGGGAACTCGTTTGCACATTGCGTAACTTCACATTCAAAAACACTTTCGTTCGAACATAATTCAAAATGCGATTTGTTCTGGGTGATTTCCGACAAAAGAGTAGCGTTACAAAAATGTTGCAAAGTTTGGGTTGGGAAGATTTGAGAGAAAGAAGAAAAGCTGCTCGACTAAGTGGTATGTTTCGAGCTGTCAGCGGAGAGATGGGGTGGAATGACATTATTAGACGAATAAGTTTGAGTGGCGTTTATAAAAGTAGGACAGCTCACAATATGAAGATAAATTTGGAATTCAAGAGGACAAACTGGGGCAAATATTGATTTATAGGAAGGGGAGTTAGGGAATGGAATAACTTACCACGGGATATGTTCAATAAATTTCCAATTTCTTTGAAATCATTTAGGAAAAGGCTAGGAAAGCAACAGATTGGGAATCTGCCACCTGGGCGACTGCCCTAAATGCAGATCAATTTTGATTGATTGATCTTCATACCGATAGAACTTAAATTGAGCACGTCTGGTTACATCGCACACAACCGTTACACAACACAACGTGGTCAGACAGTGACTAACTGCTGCTTTCATTCGCAACACGAGAAAATGGAGATCGGGAAATGTCAGAAACGAAAACGTTAAGACGAGAGTGACTCGAACTCGCAATCTTCATAACTGAAGTGGAGAACCTTAACCACTCGACCACCGCGCCAAAGTCTATCGCTGGATGGTACCTGGCATGTTAAACCTCTCGTAACTTGTCTCAACGTTTTCAAAATCGCTTTTCTCGGACATTTATGAGAGTTGCGCGCTACTACTTTGCCAGTGTGTTTTTGTGATGTAGTACTACCAACCTACAAAGTTTGAACAAAATCGGTGATGCGGACATCGTGACGCCCCTTTTTATCCCCAAAAGGCAATGCATAAACGTGGTTTACAAGGAGGTTCTGGGGTACATAAAAGGTAATTTTTCGGCGAGTTTTTATACTCTAGGGATTTTCAGATACTTACCGCAATGTCTTAGTGCAGTACCGAGGAACAATTACTTTTTATCAACTTACGAAATCCTCGCGAGCGAAGCCGTGGGTAACAGCTAGTAGATAGATATCTACAAGTAATAGGAGATGAATCATGGCTGAAAATATGATATAATGGATGCAGAAATATTCTCATGGAATTGGAGTGGGTATCGTAGAGATAGGATAAGAATGGTAGGAGGGGGTATTCATTCTGGTGAAGGAAAAATTTATAAGTTCCGAAAAGGTTAAAGATGACAAACATGAAATTCTAGGTGTAAGGCTTATCTCTAAAGATAGGCAACCTGATGTCTTTGGAGTGTACAGATCAGGAAAGGGTAGCGCTGACGCTGATTCAGAATTATTTGGTAAGATAATCAGGTATATGGGAAATGATATGTAAAGGAACGTGATCTTAATTTACCAATAATGTCAATCGGGAAGGTAATTAAAGGAAGGTAATTAAGGAAACATGACCAACAAATGGCAAATCTATACCGATATATATAAAATAAGAGGTTTGTCTGTACATTGCTCAGAATTTTAAAATGATGGTATTTCGGTATCGGTCGTGTTCGCAGTAACAAATAAAAGTATTTTTTTTAATTTTCCTTAATTTCTGTCTGTCTGTCTGTCTGTCTGTCTGTCTGTCTGTCTGTCTGTCTGTCTGTCTGTCTGTCTGTCTGTCTGTCTGTCCCTCTGTACCGTATGTATGAACGCGCATAACGAGAAAACGGTTGAAGGGAATTTAATGAACATCGGTATACAAAGTCAGAGAATAAGTCGCTACAATCTAGGCCATAAATAATTTTATACACGCTGAGAAATGGTAGATTAGGGGAGGGCCTTAAAATAATTATCGAATATTTATGTTATTAGTGGTCATATCTTAATGAAAATCGGAATGGAAATTCGGAAAATAAGTCACTACAATCTAGGCCATAAACAATTTTATTCACGCTGAGCGAAACGGCTGTTTAGGGGAAGGACAAACATTTAATTCTCAGATATTTATGTCATTAGTGATCCTGTCGATAAGTACCACATAACTAAAGGTATATAGTATTAAATTTTCGATCGTGTATGTCTTATACATTTTTACCGTACCAGCTATCACAACAGGGATATAAGGAACTACAGTCTACGCTATAAATATAAATAATACCACAGAGTCAAACGAAAACTAAATGTGAAGGCCTACAATATAGAAAGCTCATAAAATTGAGAAACAATAACATTGCATTGACCATTGTTTGTGCTTTGTGTCTTCTGTTGCTACGCATCTCTGATAGATGGGATTACTGCTACATACCGAGTTTTTTAATTTGCTTTACGTCGCACCGACACAGATAGTTCATATTGTAACGGTTCAAATCCCGTTACAAGCATTCATTTGTATTATGATTATTATTTCTATTATTATTATATCATCTGTGTTATTATTATTATTATTATTATTATTATTATTATTATTATTAATATTATTATTATTTGATTCAATTCTATAAATCTGATTTTGCTATGTATTAATTATCGCTTGCTTTATTGTATTTAATTTATTGTGTAAATATGTATGTTAGCATTAAAATCATGTAAAGTGAGACTAACTGCCTGATATCATATGTGGATATGTTTTGTGAAACCTTCTGACATTGCAACATATGGTGTAATACTGCTACCGTAACTGTCGAGTCATCGCTCTGTCATTGTACGCTTTTAGCGATGAGATCATATTTAGGGAGTTCCAAGTTCGCCTCAGGCTACTTCAACTCAATATGTGTCATTTGTAGCTGGGTGGGAGTGACATCATATCTATTCTGAGCTCTGACGTGGCTGATATACAATGCGTCAACTAATGGCTATATATATGGGCTGTTTCCCATAGCGGCAGTCATTTGGATGGTGTGGCCTTAGTCGGTCAGATGAGTTGGAAAGAGAGTGAGGCCACGGATGGTCATTGAGTTCATTTGGAGAAGTCAGTTGGATAGTTCAGTTGGTTGGAAGGAGACGAATGGGGAACAGTGATATGGATACGTAATCGTTAGTGACTACATAGATTATATGTTCATAGTGTGTTTTCGTGTATCTCTTCGGTTGAGTTCTTGGTCAGTTCGGCGACAGCCGAATATTGAGTCGTCATAATGCAGACTAACAGTTATCAGTGAATTATTTGTAAATTTGATTGTGAAGTGTAAATATAATTTCAAGCCATAGGCTACTATATCTTGTTTGTCAAACTAAAAATCTTCATCACCAAATTAGGCTTGAGATACCTAAAGCTGATACCAACTCAAAGGAATTCGTCGTAATAACACTCAAAGTGTTCAAGTTACAATTAAGTGAACCAGTGAGGGATGAATTTCTTGTACAACTTTTAAGGGGGGTCATATAGTAGATTATACTAAAAATGTCATTTTTAAAATAAATCTCAGACGAAAGGTTCAGGCTTTCTAAACACAGATAAAAAGTTTTATGTAAAAATTTCTTATAGTTTTAGAGATATTTGCATTTTAGTGACAGCTTGCACATTGTGATGGGCGTGGCTACGTAGCAATGGAAGCAAATGTACAGTGCCAGAGAGTTGTATGGTTTCTCTTTTCGTCAATTTCTTATATCAATGGCTGCATGGGTAGTATATACTGCACCCATAATCGAATGAGTCCAATGGAAGTGATAATTAAATTATTGAAATTCATATATGTGAATACTGCAGAGGCAGGGAAAAGCTAGCAGTCTCACAAAGCGCCACCCAGAAGCCGCGTTGGCTGGAAGTACATCCGTCAAATATTCTTTAAGTCACGAACAGGAAATAGCTTACTAAAAGCCTCCCTCAAATAAAGTTTATGGCACCGAAAATTGCAGGCTTTCTACTTAGTTTCTCACGGGAAATCGGCAATATGGAATGTGCCCATCCCTAGTGTGTGACAAAGAAAGAGAGAATACCTTTCACCCCTTGGCAGAAAATGGTTTCACCAGAGCCACGATGCGCGGCAAGATTTTAACCAATCACAATTTCCAAAATTAAATTGTTTTTTCCTAGCGGAAATCTGTATCCAGTATTTCGTGATTTGGTGTCGAAAGTAGTAGTGAAATACTGCGTCCTGACCTGCAAATAATATTTAACTAATATTTCACGCGAATACGTGGTTAATTATTTCTCCAAAATATAAGTTTTCAACATAGTGTGGAAGAGTGGTTGCGCCCAAGGAGCAATGTGTCATGGCGGCAAGGCGCCGTGCTCCGAGTGTAAATAGGCCCTATGACGCTTTTCAATTTATAAAATAAGCTACGATCATTCTTGATAGCGCAGTGCAACATACAAATCAAACCAAATTTTGGAATATTTAGAGTACATTTTCGGAACATTTAACCTACGGGCAAGTGGAAAAACGATCTAAGGTGCCGTATTACTACGCCGCATCCCCTCCAATCGGACTATTTTGAAGTGGGGGTGTGAGAATTTACAAAATCGGTAGCCGCAGTGTGGTGATATCTCAGTCCTACGTGAAATTTCAGTGCAGACAGGCGATTCGTCAGAAAGTGCAGCGCTAAGAGACGACTCAACATTTGTGTGAATAGAGTCTTAGTCAAGGAACGAACATTTAAGGAGAACTCTAAAATAACATCAGATCATAGGAAACAATCAGATAATTATCATAGCAAAAATGACAATGGTAGTTATTTTACAAACTTTTCATAAATGAACATTTAACGTAGTGAGACAGGCGGACCACGGAGATGGACAATAGGAGTTTTCATAACATGTAATTATACAACATTCCTTAGCTCACACGTAACTTGCACGTTAGTATTCTAGTGGAGTAGTATTGTTTTTGGAGGACTGTATTTTCATAAACATGTCTTCATGTCTTACATGGGAACGTTACAATTAAACGTGCGCAGTCTATAAAATGACCATTTCATCTGAGACATTGGGAGTAAACACTAGGTGAGCTAAATTACAGGGAGAGACTTTGTTTACTAGTGGAGCTTAACAGTACAAGGACTGGTGTCCACTTTCATTCGTCAGATTGAGGTCGATGGCTGCTAAATCCCTTGTGTAAACAAGCGGTAAAGGAGGGAGCTGGACAGAGACGACCAGGAGGAGACCGCGCCAGGTAGCTGTTTTTCCTGACAGTGCACGTCAACTCATCGAGAGCTATTGCTGTGTAATTTTTTTCTTCATATAATTGTTAAAAGGCGTGTGTCGAAATAAATCTTACGTGTGCGACGCAAGCATGAGAATGGATCCAATTCGTGTGTATAAAGTGATAAATATCCTCGGAAAGATGAAGAAGATGGAATAAAGTTATGTAGCGGGGACTGTGGAGGATCCAACCTGCTTTCCAGCACAAAGGTAAAAATGAGCATTTTATAACCATGTAACAATTTACTTGAGGGCTATGAACAATCAATGGTCAAAAATAGGATAGCGATTTATGTAGGCTTGTAAATATAAAAATTTCACATACCGGATGGTGTAATTATATTTTAGATGTTATTTGCAGTTAGAGTTAGAAGTGAGACTAGAACAATCACATCTGACGATTCGGGATGTGAATGCCATGGTGTCATAATAATAATAATAAATATAATAATCAGAAAACAGTCATATTTTTCTTAGTGAGCTTCTCTCACATATTTCTGGACAAATTTTGATATGAGTTACTATTTTAACATCCGTGAATCAAAAATTTCTGTAGATATTTTATGTCCAGTGCAACGTCAGATTTTAACTTAATTAGGAATATAAAGTAAAATAATATGTGTGTTTGTGATATTTGATTTTGTGGACGCTGCCGAATTGTTTTTGAATTTAACTAGCTGTAATTATAGCGCATCCAATTTTATTATTCATGTGCGTGATCACATTTAGATTGACCGTTTTCGTTGGATATCATACCTTATATTTTGCGGTGTAGTGTTTAATACATAAATTTTTATTTTCTTTGTGAGTACGTGGATTCATATTTTCGATAGCTGTGTATTTGACAGGCAAATCTTGTTACTACAGTCAATAAATAAGGATAGGGAAACCATTGCAGGTCAAGTCTGATAATTCATGGTATGATAACGTGAAATAAGATCAAATAGATGAACAAGGAGATAGTAATGCCCCTGATGATAGCAATTGAAAAATGGAAATATGAAGCTGGAGGACCATGTTGTATTATGGTGTCGTAATAATGAATGCGAACGACACAGTGTTATTAAAGATAGGCCCGTATTCAAATGAGCGAGGCTACATTGACAAGTATATGCTACTTTGAGAATGATGAGATGAATGTGAATTGAGAGGTAAACAATTTACCGAGCATAGTTAAATCTTCGACGATATATGTGATAATTGTAGATAGAAGGCTTACATATTCATAATCTTTCCAGGGATGAATATATCACTCGGAAATATGCAAATCAAAGGCCGAGTTGAGACATGGAACAGACTGACCGTGCAATGTGTAAAATTTTGAAAGTCAATTGTAATCATGATGACGTGTAATATTCTTAGTTAGTGTTCTTGAAAGTTGTGAGATGTCATGCCCAGACATTTACGTCTGATGTCACGAGATTGCCGTCAATTCACCCAGTTGTTACTTTAAAATCAGTTTGATAACGATTTTTCTGCATTCTTGATCGTGCGTATTTTTATTTAAATTTTGATAGGCAGTGATCACGTCCATTGTTGGGATTTTCTGTAACGTTTCTTTTTTTTTGCTTTGCGCGGATATTTTTGATCACCGTGTTTTAATTTTTTTATAGTGACAGAAGGTACGTGAAAGATTTGTTCATGATTGATTAATTGATGTAAATAAGATAGGAGTAATTAGGTCATCTTGAATTTATTTGTTTTCTTTTGGAGCATTGTGGTTATGTTATAAGTGCCGCGAATTAAATAGACAAGATGGAATCTGCCTCCATTGACGATGGTGTCATATAATTTTAATCATTCTCTGTACAAATACAGACAGCGGCAAGTTAGAAAAATTTTAGTATTGTAAAAGGGTCGAAATTCATTTAATAAGGTAAAAACTAAGGCACTTGGCCTAACTTGCTCTGTTTTATTTGTAAAGTGTCCAGGCTATTACAGCTAGTAATGTGTAAATTAACTAAATAAGTGACTGTTCATTTTCAACGTTTTGATAACTCTTCTTGGTTCAGCCAATGTTTATTAAGTTTGTGGCTAAGAAATAGAAATGGTAAATGAGATACCGTGTTCATGGATTTTCCTTTATTAACCATGGTTATTGTACACAATAATGTTTTTGCAGTTGGGTAGTTATCAACTTAAATTGAACTTGGAGTCAACAAGCTTAGGACATCCACATTTTGAAATCAGTGTAATTAATTAAATTAAATTAAGTGAAATTAAATTAAATTAAACTAAATTAAATTAAATTAAATTAATTCAATGTTACGCAAGTCCAGTTATTTGGAATATGATTTAAATGCATTTCATGGTGTCTTATTCAAATGCTGTATATTCGTGGACCAGTGGTCTGTTGTGGTTGTGTCTCGAACATAAAAGGCACCAGTTCGATGGTGATGTGTATTGTTCAATTTATCGACCTTCAGTCAAGTCCAATAAGGTAGATGTTTTATATTTTGTTGTGGAGATTTGGATTGTTGTATTTCCAGTAACCTTATTGCATTTTAATTTAACTTCACTACATTTCATTTTAAATTTCTTTTATTTACATATTTTGCCGATTTTGTTAATAAACCGTTTTAATTATTCAAATTTAATTCAGTCTCTGGGCACCGTCATTTAGTAGTTAGTTGACCCCTCGTCTTTCATTTCCTCACCCCCGATCGTGTGTGGCCTGTCAACCCCGAGGAAAGCCGAAGGACGTGACCATCCTTGAGAAGATGAGAGTCTACATGAGCGGTAGGTATTATGTGATGTCATTTTTTACAGGAGCAGCCGGCGCATCAATCAAGCAAGAAGAATACCGCATTGCATGCCTTGAAAAGGGCACAATACGTAGGCCATGCCTGTATCCTTGGTTTAGTGAGTTGTCTTTGAGACAGGAAAACTTTGAACTTCTGTTTCCATGGTTTCTGTTGTGTACTTCTTGGCGGTAGTAGCATTTGTTTTGAAACTTTCCATGTGCTTTTATTACATTGTGTTGTGAATTGTGATCTTAATGCCTAAGAAAGGGAACGTTGCCAGACGGAAAAAGAGGAGATTTGCTTGAAATCGCTTTTCTAATGAAGAGAGAGGTGATAATGGCAATTTTATTATTGACATAACCAGTAGCCCTAGTGCATCAGCCAGGAAACTTGGGCCAGAGGTTAGGTTACCTGTCAGTGATGCTAAGGATACTGGCAGCGTGTCATACAGGATTATAGATTTTTCTTCTTTAGTGGATAACATAAGTGATCATTTGTGTTGCAAATTGTGTCATGGAAATGTGAAATTAACTGAAAGAAATATATTTGGGTTGGCAAAACAGAGTTACTGAGAAGATGTCTAAAAAGGAGAAACCAAAATGGAAATGACTCATTCAACTGTAAAGTTTGGTCCATTTGTCCCAAAACATAATGCAATGGTAATAAAAGTGTTCAAATAGCAACCTACAGTGCAGTGGCCAGTTTTAATTATGGAACTAGCAGTATTCTACAAGTACTGAAGGGATTGGGAATCAAAGTTGGAAGAATACCGTGGAAGCTTTGAGCAAGTTTGACAAGGTACGTGTAGATTCAGTTGAAAAAAATAAAATACTCAACTTTGGAGGCTAGAAGGTCTAGGCGAAGACTCAGACTGGAAGAACAATGCAAGAACCCCCAGCCAGAGGGTATAACATATGGCAGTGGAGCCTTCTAAGGTGAACGGTGAGTAGAACTTTGTGTGACAACTTTACATGCGATTTCCTGAAAACTTATTTTTTCAAACAAGAAAGGTAATATCACAAGAGCCATTTGTCTGATCTAAATGAAACTTTGCACAGTTGTTCAAATAGATATTCTATAGAGGATGCACCAAAATAATGGAACTGAGGCGAAGTTTAGGCTTAATGTAATGATATAAACAGGTCAAAAATGTAAAAATTATATTATATTTCTTTTTAAATCAGCCGAATTTATTTGAATGCACTAGGAGATTTCATCTTAGAGCATCCTCTATAATATTCTGTCAGTTTCAATTCAAAAGAAAGAAAACAACATCTGAGCTCATATTTAAAGAGTTATCGTGTTGTCATATCACGTGGTTAATAATTTTATCAAAATTAATTAATAATATGGCTACTGTACATTAAACTTTGATTTGTACTATATCAAACAATAGGTTAGGATGTTATATATCATCATATAGAATTTCAATGTCCTATTTGAAATAATGTAGGAAATAGTCATATTTTTGTCAAGTGGTAACTAAACATGGCATGACTAGTGTATGACCCCCCCTTAAATGTCCGGTCAAGAAGATTAATTTAATGCCTACGCTTTCCTTCACTTATAATGTCAGAGTTTTATAATATCTTTTGAATTATCGCAGTAAATTTCACTCGTTAAAGTCAATTTAAAAAAATATATTTTGTTTAGTATCAAATATAATTGATTGTTTCATTTCTATAGTAGGGATCAGATAACCTCACATTTTAATGGGGAAAGTCGAACGCTAATTTTCTTTTCCCAGAAATTATATGCCATGCTGTCAAAGTAAGTTTATTACCTCATACCTTAGAGATATCCAAGACTCTCATCCGTAGATAGTTATATGTATTTGTGACATTTTAAAGTCACAAAGTGACACCGCAACGTG
This sequence comes from Anabrus simplex, assembly GCF_040414725.1. Lineage (NCBI taxonomy): Eukaryota > Metazoa > Arthropoda > Insecta > Orthoptera > Tettigoniidae > Anabrus > Anabrus simplex. The sequence continues at coordinate 249,570,342 of NC_090268.1, forward strand.
AGATTCGAAAAATTCAGAACTTGTTCTGAATGACAGCATACCATAGGTTGATTTTGGGAAGAGTATGCACATCTAAGCCAACGGAATTACAACCGGTAAATGCGAGGAGTGAAATTTTGTCTTATACGGTATATTTTTATTTTGGGGGCATGTCAAAGATTTGAAAAGGTAAATTAATTCAAGGCCGCGTACTATCACTAGTGAACCGAAGATGGACAAGGACGACAATTGCAAGTCATGCGACGAGGAGGCTATTACTTCTACGAACATCCAAGGTGAGGTTCTGAATAGGGAGCAGGTGAATACGATGGAAGATTCTGAGGTATTTCAGGAAAGTGCAGAAGTTGAGAAGCACACTGAAACTCAAAAGGAAGTCGCAGGGGGAATGAAACAAGATCTTTTTAATTTGCTGATGGTCAGAATGACAGAGTTCAACGAAAATAGCAATAAAATGGAACAAATAATTAGTTGTAACGAAATTAATAATGAACGAATGGAGGAAAAGATTAATATTAATAACGAAAATAGTAAGAAACAGATGAAAGAAGTGATTAGTAATAGTAACAAAAATTGTAGCAAAATCGAAGAATTAATTAGTAGTAACAGTGCGATTAATAATAAAATAGATAGGTTAAGTGAATCGCTAAATTGTGAGATAGATACTAAGATATTAAAGGAAACTGATCCAATTTAAGTCAGAAAATAAGTTAGATAAAGAGTGTGTTGAAATTAGAGGCGAAATTGAGTTAAGTCGGAGCGATCTTCATACTCAGATTGAGGAAGTCAACGTAACATGTACTGAGAATAGTAACAATATCGTACAGTTAAGCAATAAGATTTCTGTACTCGGGAAGAAATTCACGAAATCGTAGATAAAATATTAGACAAGATCCATAATACAGTTGTGCAAGATACGAGTGAATGTGTCAGTAGAGTTGAACAGGTGGAAGAAAAAGCTTGAGTGGGTCAGTTAACAACAAAAAACAGGAAACTTTGTCACAGAAGGTGACAGAGAAAGAGGAAAATTTACAAGAAGAATTGAGAATAATAAAAGAGAATGCGGAGAGAATAGCGGAAGAAAAAGTTTTGAATTGCCAGAGAGTACTACGGCAAGAAATTAGAGAAGGTCATACTACAAGAGAAATAGTAGTAACGAATGGTTTATACAATAAGGACCAAGACTTGTCTAAGTTTTCTGGAAAACAGTTCAATCCTATGGAATTTGTAAAATTAGTCGAGAAAGGATCTGCAAGTAAGCTGAGGGATAATATTATCGAATGGGAATACGTGTTGGATATCTTGTCTAATGCCTCCATCAGTGAAAGTAAAACATGGTTTCAAGTGAACCGTATTAATATGTCTAATTTAGGAGAATTTAAAGAGAAGTTCATTGACAAGTTTGGGATGAAAATGTACAAGGTCGTGAAAGAGAACGTATTATGTTTGGTAAATATAAACAACAGGAGGGAGTGTCTATGGCTGAAAATTTTCTGGCACACGTGCTCATATGGAAGAATCTTAACAGTATTGGGACAGAAGTTGATATCGTAAGGATTATGTTAAACATTTCTCAGATAGGATTTAGGAAGCTGCCTGTATGCGAAAAGTCAGTACTATCAAAGAAATGGAAGTATTATTAGATAGTTTCGAGCCTCTGAATAGTAGCGTAGGTGGTAATCGACGCAAAGTACAAAAGTAGAGGGAGGGGAAAACAGGCCAGATAATTATCAGAGGAGAGGTAATAATTACGATCAGCCTAGGGCTAATAGGAATTTCAGTACTGATAGGGGTCAGCAGAGTTAACAGGGACAATTCGGAAATCGGAGGCGTGAACATGTGAATTATGTGAGAAATTCTGGAGAATAATAATAAGCCTAATACGAATGTTATTCAGGAGTCAAAATCCAGCCAGAGCACTTTAAACTCTCAGCGGACTGGATAAGTAGGTCACATGGACAATCCGAAGGTATAAGTTCTCAGAAACAGGTAGGTAGTGTAAATAAGTTGGAATGACCTAAATAATGATAAGTCAAATGTTTTAAGTAATGACGTAGTCATGGATAATGCGCGCGCGCTATTTGTTTTAAGACGTCGCACCGACACAGATAGGTCTTATGGCGACGATAGGACAGGGAGGGCTAAGAGTGGGAAGGAAGCGGCCATGGCCTTAATTAAGGTACAGCCCCAGCATTTGCCTGGTGTGAAAATGGGGAAAAGACGGAAAACCATCTTCAGCGCTGCCGACAGTGGGGTTCGAACCCACTATCTCCCGAATACTGAATACTGGCCGTACTTAAGCGACTGTAGCTATCGAGCTCGGTGTGTCATAGATAATAAAGTGATTAGTAGTAGTATTCATTTAGACATAATAAGTGATCTGTTAAATGATGTAAGTACTCATAATACTGAGAATGTAAGTAGTGAGGTAGTGACTCCGACGATAGAAAGAAAGTATGATATGGAGAAGGAAAGTGAAGGTACTATTAGATTCTGGTAGTGAAAGGTCATATATGAGCTTCAAGCTTTACGAAGAAGTTCTGAAAGAAAGTCAGAATATAACGGAAATTCCTCTGAGGCAAACATTCATTTTAACAGCTGTTGGTAGTAAGTCACAGAGAGTCAATAAAATGTTAGCTGTACTGTACCAGTAACGCTGGTCCAAGCTAAAGTCCTGGCACTTCGAATTTGAATTCCGTGTTGCGCGCCGGCTCAACAGCGAGCGATAGCACGCAGTTCGTATGTGATGTGGAGCGAGTGACGTTACAGTTACCCCTCCTTGTGGCCGAGAGATTGCATCAGCCAGAGAACATTAGAAATGTTCTACGCTTAATAACTTTTCTCAGAAGAATAATTATATTATGGGAATAACATAATCGTGTTGCCCGATTTGTTGTCTCCAATTCTACCAAGTTTGATGTGAATCCAACCTAAATCCAGGGAGGTATTCAATGTGATACAATTGCTGTTCTCTTCAAGATTTGAGTATATAAGGAGGACCATTTCTCAAGGCAGAACACAGACGAGGACGGGCTCGACTGTGGAAGTGAAAGGACGTACGTGCCTCTCGCTCCGCTCTCCCTTTCCTCGCCAGGCGATCTGTGCTTTCTAAGTACTAGTCAGGCAGCTGTACTTGTTGGTACACCTTCGAAAGAGCATTGTCTGAGTTGTAGCACTTTTCATTGCTCGCTTTCTCTTCTCTTTCGGGTTTTCTATTTCAGGTGGTCTGCGGCGGACAACGACGAAGGCAACCAGGTGGAGCAGAAGAAGGCGCCCGACGAACTTGCGACGTAGATCGGGCTCATGCTCCGAGGCCTATTCAACCGAGAGCCACCAGCGACGGAGAGCAACACGAAGCCGGAGATCGAGGTGGAGACGGAGCCGTACAGGGACGGGTGCGACCCCCTGACGGATTCTTCTTCTCCGAAGGCCACACAGACCCGGAGTACGAGGCGCTGCTCGTATACTGCAGGCCGGGGTGCCCCGTAACATCTGAACGGGGCCTCGTCCTGGACAGAATGCGGCGCCCTCGCCACGGAGGCACGATCATCTCGACCACCATGGCAGTCGAGAGCTTCCTACCAGGAGGCCTAATCATCAGGCATCACGACCAGGGGCAGATGCGCGACGCAGAGAAGGAGCTCTCTACTCCGTTCCAGATCATCCGTCTACCAGGGAGGGACGGTGTGCCAGGGATAAACGCCGGCACCCTCAGAAGAGGGCCGAGACGGAGACCAGGGTGGCCATCACCCAGACGCCGAGGAGGCTAAGCCATAGGGCGGTTAACACCGACCTAGTACAAGCCACCCTTCCGGAGACCAGCGACGCCACCACGGAGGTGGGGCATCCCACCCCTGGCGCCGCGATTGTGCGACCCAGGCAGAGCGCTTCGGCACTGCGAAGTGGGCGCAGACCGCTCCCCATGGGCCACCTTCTCGAAGTCGACGCAGACCAAGGCCTACCAGGAAGGGCCTGTTACCCGGTCGCAATCCAGAAAAGCGCCCGTGATGGCGGACGGCAGCACAACAGTGGGGGAGGACGCCCCCTGGCGTTCAGAGGCTGCTGTCCAGGCCCAACCTGCCAGCGTGTCTGTCGAGCTGCAGACATCGACGTGCGCCCCATAGGACAGGGGACGCAGTCGGGTGTCAGCGCTGACCGACGCCACCGCCACAAGCTAGGTAGAGGAAGAAGACGGCGACGCAGCGGAGCCAACCGCTACCCCGGGATCACCAAGCCGGGAGGAGGGCCACCAGGAAGAGGCCTCTTCCCCTGCCGAGAAGAGATCCCCGGGAAGAAGACGCCGCACCCGTACCAGGAGGAAGAAGAATATGCTGATCCACCAGGAGAGGGCCGCCCAGCCGCAACCCAGGACTGCTTCCAGGATAGCAGCCGACAGAGGAGCCAATCAGGAGAGGACCTGAGCGGGTAGCGGCAATCAGGTGAGATCGAAACGTCCCCCTCAACAGCTCTTGCATTGTTTCCGCTGTTTGAGGTGGGGCCACCGGCAGGAGGGGTGTGGGCTCCAAGTGACGTGCAACCGTTGTGTGGGTGATCACCACTACACGGCCTGCGCAACACTTAAGGAGGCGCCTGTGTGCGCCAAATGCGCGAGGGGCCACCCAGCCTCCCATCGAAGTTGCCCTGTTTACCGGGCCATGGCGCGGGCAGAGAGGAAGGAGGCTCGGCGTCATGACCCACCCCCTTCCAGGAGGGCCCCGCCTCGGCGGGCTTGGCCTCATTCTCCGGGTTCGGAGACTGGGTTCGAGCAACCCCAAGGAGGTGGCGCTGTGCGGCGGGCCCTAGTTGTACTAGACGCATGGCTCCGCAACCGGCAAGGCCCGCGCTAGTCACGGCAGTGCCCAGAATGACTAACCCCCTGGCAGATGGAATGGCGAGACTATGGTTCCTGGTGCATGATACCTCTTCTCAAACTAACACAACCTCTGGACTTTCCCAACCGACATCCTTGCATGTGCTATCACAAGATGTCAGGTTTTAGATGTAGGCTCTTTTCTGCCTATGAGGTTTTTCCCTGACCCTTCAATACCACACCTTAACACTACCTCACTAACACAAACCCTTGCCGTGGTAGCGAGTCTAACTCGGAAACCGGCAGATACACCTTGTATCACTTGCCACTCTTCCCTGCTATCTCTTTCTTCTTAGAAATTAATAGCATGTCGGAGGCCATGTAGATTGAGTCGATGGTCACGTGGGGGGAGCGGGCTTCGAACCCCCCGAAAAAGGCAGAACACAGTGTCTTATGTACCACGGTCGAACCCGGTCGGTCGGCTAGTGGGGATCGCGATGCTACGCTAAGTGATAGTCTTATTTCGTCGAGTTCCGGACTTTAACTCCGTAGTGTCGAGTGCGGACTTATAAAAAATATTAAACTCGTGAGTGTTAGAATTCTGCTCCAACTAAGAGCGATATGAATTGCGTTTCGTAAAATTCCAATATTTTTCAAGTGATTGTTTATTCTGAATGATTGTCAACGACTTGCGATTATTTTTCCAAGTGCCCATAATTCAAAATTAACGTTGTGAACAGTGATAGGATTTTCGACAGTGTTTGCTCCTTACTGAGTATTTGAAATATTTCGAGAATTCTCATTCACATAACTGTGCTTTAAGAATTTCTCGAGTGGCAAACACTAACAAGTGGCTGAGTACAGAATTAACCTAAACTTAGTGACTACCAGTGGCGGATTTAGTGGGTGGTCTGCAGGACTGCAGCCCCTCCCCCCGGTTCTTCACACGAAATTTACACGGAGCAACATTACATATTCAATAGGGAAATATTGCCAATTCGTTCTGCGAGTTCCTTTAACACTTGATTTTCAACTCTGGAATAGCGCAATAATTGAAGCGATGCGCCGAAAAGGGTTCTAACCGACATTTTTTCCAAAAGTGGGATTTCAGCAGAATAAGAATCTATATGGACATCTCTGCATAGTGGCGTAGTCATGTGGAAGAATTCGGAACTTGTTGCTGTGCTAGGGGGTGGAGAACATCTGTCTCGCGCGGAAAAGGGATCTAACTCCAGTCCAAGATGGCGGAGCATAGTTCTTTGCTTGTGACAACGAGTGCATTAAAACATGAAAATTCAACTAAGAAACGCAAACGTAATGTGAATGAATGGAAGGACGTCAAGCGCAAACATCTTAGGGATGCTGGATTGGCATCTACTTCAAGGAAAGGTGTCGCAGTTCCAGGGAGGAAAGCACCAGAACCGGTGAGTTTGCTTGCATGGAATAGAGATCTATGTGTATGGAGTGGAGTTGGTTAGTGTATCGAGTACGATTTTTCAAGCTTTCAGTGACTAGTGCCGCCGTTTACCGAGCTCGTGGTTTACCGTGTTTCACAGGCAACTGCATGGATAGTCCCCTTCGAACAGGCCATGGCCGATTTCTTCGTAACTCCTGATCCCAACCAATTATAAAAAGAGTTTCGTGTATGCTTATTGGGAAGTAGAGATATAATTTTTTTAACAAAGGCATTATTTCTCTATGACTATTTAGAACAGGGCCGGCCCCGTGGAGTAGGCTAGCGTGCCTAATTCGTACCCGGAGGCCCCAGGTTCGATTCACGGCCAGGTCAAGGATGTTTACCTGGATGTGAGGGCTGGTTCGAGGTCCACTCAGTCTATGTGATTAGAATTGAGGAGCTATTTGACGGTGAGATAGCTACCCCGGTCTAGAAAGCTAAGAATAACGGCCGAGAGGATTCCTTGTGCTGACCATGTGACACGTCGTAATCTGCAGGCCTTCGGGACGAGCAGCGCTCACTTGGTAACTCAAGGCCCTTCAGGGCTGTTGCGCCATGGGGTTAGGGTTATATAGAACAAGACGACACATTATTAAGCGTAAATTCCTCTACTGCTTTATTCATTATAGCCTACTTATTTCCATGCGTATGTTTATATGTAATCGCTAATATATTTCAGTTACTTTTTCCATTACTTAAGAAACATAATAGTATACAGATGGCTCTTACAGCGCATATTTCGAAGCTAAAACATTTTTCCTGTTTTATTGTTACAGAATAAAATATGTAAATGCCGGTATGAAGGATGTGATACACTCACCCCTGCACTGAAGGACGATCTCTTTAGAGAGTACTATGCCGGGAGCTATGATCAGCAATCGGCAATCCTTATTGCGTGCATGTCACTTGTTCCAGTTCAACGTAGAACAGGGACAGATGCTGAGGAATCAAGACGAAGTGCCACCTACATGTACACAATTTCTGTAAATGGAAAGCGTTTACGTGTGTGCCAGAAAACATTGTGTGACGTTTATGCTGTTAGTCATAAACGTATACAAAACTTACAGAAGAAAATGAAAAGTGGAATATGCAGCCCAAAAGATGGACGGGGATTACATAAAAATCGGCCACACCGAATATTAGACGACGATAAGCAACTTATACGGGAGCATATCGCCTCGTTTCCAACGTATGAAAACCATTATTCGCGCAGGAAGAATATTGGGAACTCTGAATATCTCAGCCCAAACCTTTCATTGAAAGGAAAGTACCGACTATTTTTAGAAAAACATAGTGACTCTAAAGTAAACTTTTGGCTCTACCGAAATGTGTTCCACAACAATTTTCAGCTCAAGTTCGGTCAGCCGAGATCGGACACTTGCAAGTACTGTGATAAGTTGTACGTAAAACAGCTTGCAGCTGAGACACCCGAGGAGACAGAGAAGATATACAGAGAGAGTGAGCTCCATCATAGGAAGGCTGGGAAAGGCTACACAGCATTATCAAATGACACAATTTGTGCAAAGGAAAATTCGAACGTCATTGTGCTGTGCATTGACCTGCAACAAGTTATATTTTTACCCAAACTCACTCACAGTTCAATGTTCTATCAACGCCAGTATTCGTGCTACAACATGGCTGTTCATAATGCAGGTACAGGTGGAGCGAATATGTTCGTATGGAATGAGACTATTGGAAAAAGAGGTTCCAACGAAGTTGCATCCTGCCTCTTAAAATATGTGAGGTCTCACTTCTCCATTCTTACCCCTCATACCGAAAGGAAATTAATCCTTTGGTCCGACAGATGTGTTGGACAGAACAACAACTGGCGGATTGTGTCTCTACAGCTCTACTTAATTCAACTGGGCTATTTTACTACAGCTGAACAAAAATTCCTTGTATCGGGACATTCATTTCTACCGTGCGACAGGGACTTTGCCCTCTTGGAACGGAAACTTCGTTTGAGTTCAGTGCAAATTCCAACTCAACTATTGGAACTATTTGCCACTGCGAGACCATCAAATCCCTTTGAAGTGACAATGATGAGCAGAGACGACTTTTTTGATTTTGGACACGTTGAAAAAGGGATGAAGAGAGACCCACACCTCAAAATCACTACAGTAATGTGGCTTCAGTTAAGTGCAGATGACTCTAATTCCATACGTGTGCGTAAAACTCACAATGTGTTCGAGCCGTGGAATTCGCACCACTTAGTTTCACTGAAGAAAAGGAATGCGATCACGAAATTCCTAATTATACCAGAGGAACTACCTAAGGCGTATCACATGCCCTTACCCCTCAGAGAGGAAAAGAAAAAAGACTTGACTGACATGCTTCAGTATATCTTGCCAGAACATAGGAGTTACTATGAAGGTATTTTGTCTTTGTAAATGTGAACTGTGGCTGATGATTTTAGTGATTGCTATTTTACACCCCCTTTGGGCAATATATTAATGTGTTTATTGTAATTTTTTTCTATTATTCTTTGTGTTTTTGTTGTTTTTAGCTGTAAATAAACTTATGCAACCATGAACATGGAAAATGTTTTTGATATATTGTGACCTTTTTATGAAAGGAGAAATAAAAACATTTTTGTGCATAAAATAGCCCACGTTGGAGTATCTATCCGCTATGACATCTAAATCAGCCAGTATAAGCAACTATCGGTTGGTTCTCAATAAACGGTACTTGTTTGGGTAAAAATAAGTGAGCCACTTAGATCCCTCTTCCACATTTTTTCCTTTTGTTATAAATAATTTCTTTTGGACGTAGTTGGTGGACTGTCTAATTGTCTCAATCAACATACTAGTTATCAATCTGCACATAATTGCACAATTTTTACCTAAATTAGGTTTAACTACGTTTTTCGCAGTTTACTCATAATACAGTTTTTGGTGGATAGACCTCTATTCGGCGCACCGCTTCAATTGAATGCTTCTCTTCACATGATAGTGTCGTATGATTACACTTCCCTCTCTTGGGACTGCCAGGACATGGCTCTGTTATCTGGCCATAAGGTTTTGAATCTGCTTCCCCCTCCGGGTGCGCTATAAGGCGCCCACCAACCCCGCTCAGTGTGTCTTATTTGTTAGCCACCGTCCGCGATAGTAGAAGTTCCAACTACAACATGAGTATTGTTAACTCAGTGCAGTTTTTAAAAAGTATGAAACTTGACAGTTTGACCCTAAATGAAAATTGTGATATTAAAGCTCGAGAAAGACCTAGGTATCCAGAATTGAAAATCTTCCAGACTGGTAAGAGCCGTGACAAAGTGTACACAAGAATTTACAATCCAGATGTACACTGACTGACAGAGCAAATGCAACACCAAGGAGGAGTGGTTCGAAAGGGATGAAAGTTGGAGACAAAACAGAGACGGCACGGACGAATAATTGATGTTTATTTCAAACCGATATGCAGGTTACACAATGCGCACGGCATCGACTCAGTAGGATGTAGGACCACCGCGAGCGGCGATGCACGCAGAAACACGTCGAGGTACAGAGTCAATAAGAGTGCGGATGGTGTCCTGAGGGATGGTTCTCCATTCTCTGTCAACCATTTGCCACAGTTGGTCGTCCGTACGAGGCTGTGGCAGAGTTTGCAAACGGCGTCCAATGAGATCCCACACGTGTTCGATTGGTGAGAGATCCGGAGAGTACGCTGGCCACGGAAGCATCTGTACACCTCGTAGAGTCTGTTGGGAGATGCAAGCAGTGTGTGGGCGGGCATTATCCTGCTGAAACAGAGCATTGGGCAGCCCCTGAAGGTACGGGAGTGCCACCGGCCGCAGCACATGCTGCACGTAGCGGTGGGCATTTAACGTGCCTTGAATACGCACTAGAGGTGACGTGAAATCATACGCAATAGCGCCCCAAACCATGATGCCGCGTTGTCTAGCGGTAGGGCGCTCCACAGTTACTGCCGGATTTGACCTTTCTCCACGCCGACGCCACACTCGTCTGCGGTGACTATCACTGACAGAACAGAAGCGTGACTCATCGGAGAACACGACGTTCCGCCATTCCCTCATCCAAGTTGCTCTAGCCCGGCACCATGCCAGGCGTGCAAGTCTATGCTGTGGAGTCAATGGTAGTCTTCTGAGAGGACGCCGGGAGTGCAGGCCTCCTTCAACCAATCGACGGGAAATTGTTCTGGTCGATATTGGAACAGCCAGGGTGTCTTGCACATGCTGAAGAATGGCGGTTGACGTGGCGTGCGGGGCTGCCACCACTTGGCGGCGGATGCGCCGGTCCTCGCGTGCTGACGTCACTCGGGCTGCGCCTGGACCCCTCGCACGTGCCACATGTCCCTGCGCCAACCATCTTCGCCACAGGCGCTGCACCGTGGACACATCCCTATGGGTATCGGCTGCGATTTGACGAAGCGACCAACCTGCCCTTCTCAGCCCGATCACCATACCCCTCGTAAAGTCGTCTGTCTGCTGGAAATGCCTCCGTTGACGGCGGCCTGGCATTCTTAGCTATACACGTTTCCTGTGGCACACGACAACACGTTCTACAATGACTGTCGGCTGAGAAAACACGGTACGAAGTGGGCCATTCGCCAACGCCGTGTCCCATTTATCGTTCGCTACGTGCGCAGCACAGCGGCGCATTTCACATCATGAGCATACCTCAGTGACGTCAGTCTACCCTGCAATTGGCATAAAGTTCTGACCACTCCTTCTTGGTGTTACATTTGCTCTGTCAGTCAGTGTATATAGTAAACATGAATGGTTGTATGGGTGCGAAGTTCAAAATGCACTTTTTTGTTTCCCGTCTATTATTTTTGGAAGAGCCAGTGAAGAAGCAAACAATGCATTGGTTGATGCAGGAGATTGTGATCTGAAGAGACTTAGTGATAAAATAAAGAAACATGAAAAATCAGAAAAAACATGTGGACTGTGTGCTAGATTTAACTCTTCTAGGTTCCGTAGATGTGCGCCACAATGAAGTAAGCAAAAATCGGCAAGTACTCTCCAGAATAATAAACTGTATTAAGTTTTGTGGGTCAAACGAACTGGCGTTGAGAGGACAAGACGAGAGGCCAAACTCCGAGAATCCTGGTATATTTCTGAATTTAATTAAATACATGAGTGAACTAGATAAGACTCTGTTTTAAGTCACATCTAGAGAGTGCTTCGTGTTTCAAAGGAACATTTAAAATGATCCAGGAAGAACTGTTGCAGTGTATGCTGGAGGTATGCAGAGATGCTATTTTGGAAGAAGTATCCGAGTCTGAATTTTTAGCAATCATGGCTGACGAGAACACGGATGTGTCGGATGGATTTCAGCTTGTTCTTGGCTAGGGTACTGTGATTCGCAGTGTAATGCTGCAGAACGGTTTTGGGGATTTTTTAATCCTTCTGGTCAAAATGCAGGGACTATTTCAGAATGTATTCTTTCCCAGCTTGGCGTTATTCTAAAAAGTAAGACGAATAAACTCATTGCACAGACGTACGATGGCACGTCTGTTATGAGTGGTGCCGTCAGTTGAGTGCAGACGAGAGTTAAGAAAGTGTACCCGAACGTCCATTTTATACATTGCTTTGCACGCCAACTTTGATAATGGAGAGAGCTGCTAAGCAAAACACGAAAGCAAGAATACTTTTTGCAAATTTGTCTTCAATACCGGCATTCTTTTCTCGATCACCCCAAGGAGTGTCTGTTTTAGATTCTTGTATCGCTGAACGGATACCTACTGCTGGAGCCACAAAATGGAATTTTAAATCGAGAACGGTCAATACTGTAATCGAGAAAAAAGATGCTTTAATAGATTTAATAGAATCTGAGTCTTCAAGTGACATCACAATCAGAGAAGCATTGGCTTTGTACAAGTACCTTCAGGATGAAGATTTCAACTTCTGGCTGAAATTCTTTCATCATATCATGCCTCATGTTGATATTTTATACAATCAACTTCAAAATCGGTTGGCAGATGTAGCAAAAATTCGTTGTCATGTTTTAAACTTTGTTAAAACTGTTAACAATGTGAGAAATACAATACTGGACTCCAAAGAAAATTCTGAAACCGGAAATGTAAACAAACGACGCCATGTTTAGGAAATTACGACAAGAGTCCCTGCGTCCAAGGAAGTCTGTGATGTCATCATAACCCAGGAAAATAGCCGGTTTCAATTTAAAAAGCATCTCAAACTGTCAACTCTAGTGATCCCATCAAATTTTCTTCCTTCAAATCAGATTTTCCTGAGAAAAAGCTAAATGACTCTGTATGACTTATTCCTAGTCTTGACAAAGAAAAACTACAAACTGAACTATTGTTTTATACTCCAGAGAAGAATTCAGATCACGGTATGGTGCTATCCATCTGCTTCAGTTCATCATCTCGAACAATCTTCAGTCATCACTTTCAAAAGTAGTGAAACTTCTTCACATTGCTGCAACACTGCCAACTACCACGAGTGAACCAGAAAGGTGTTTCTCAGCCATGAACAGGATAGAAACGTACCTTGGCAGCACTATGGGTGAAGAAAAACTGACAGCTATGGCAATGCTGTCAATGGAAACTACTTTGATGAGAAATATACCAAATTTCAATGAGAAGGTTATCAACATATTTTCAACCTACAAGTCTCGCCGAATGCAGCTCATCTATAAATAAGGTAAAATTCAGTAATTGTACATGCAGCCCCCTAGTGTTAAATGCACGAGCCGCCACTGGTGACTACGTCACCTGACTTACCAATTTCCGTGTGTAGATGATTCTCGAAAACTGTGTAGATGATAGACCGTAGACTGTGTATTTGAACTGTGCATTTTCAACTCTGCGAATATTCGAACTAAGGACTGTTGATAATGGTCAATTTCATTTTATTTTTCATTAACATGCGTGAACAAGATTGACTTCACGAGTGAAAGATTCTTATTTCATTCCAATCCAAGTGTTTACATTCAAACTGTGTTAAGACTTAAAAACATGTCGTGTGGAATAACAGATTATGCCAAGTAGGATCACAAACTTTTAAGTGGATATTTATTATGTCGATTTTATTAACATTCGACGACACAAGTTTCAAGTGGCTATTCATTTTATGAGTCTGATTTCATTAACATTCAACTCAGCTTGTTTAATTTCCAAGTGTTAAATCTAATGTGCGTGTTCGATTTTATTGACATTCGGTCGCATAGAATTCATTTCGAGTGATTAATAATAGAACACGGGACAAATTTCAGTGACATTCTACCGTGTGATAATTCTTCAATTATGCAGTTCTTATGTATTATAAACCTTGTTAAAAACATTACTATATCTTTTTCTCGTCTGTGCAGAAGCCACTTTCCAAGGGTTAGCTGTGTGCGTTCACGCTTACTATTTACGTGACCTGCTTCGATACCTTACTTCTACACCAGACATCGTATGGATGTTCTAGAAATTCTAGATCTTCATGAACTTCCATCGAGGGAGAAATCGTGGTTCCATGGTGCAGAGAGGAGAGGAGCAGTCGGAGTTCAAAAATATCACCAACCCTAGGACGAGGAAAGAACACTTCCCAGCATTTCTTCTGTACAGGGGTGATATGAAATTTGAACATTTGTTAATAAATTGAGTCTCTTTTGAATCGAACTTTATTTCGATAAACCTCTCTCCCTCTGTAAGCACTCCAGTTCAGTACCGTACACGCCCTGCGTTGAACCTTGTGCTCTGCTAGCTCAAGTACGACATTTACTGTTACAGTACAAATCACGAATGAAAATGAATGTAACTTTCAGCCATGCCTCGTTGTACCTAATCTTGTGTATTCGGTTATTTTAGGAGCTGACTGGCTTGCAAATCATGGGGCTAGATTAGACTTTGATTTAGGCAGTGTTTTTGTCCTGGGGGAAACTAGCAAAGAAGTATATATTCTGCCCGTTTAAGCCACGACTAGCATTTGGAGGCACGCGACCCTCTCAGGGGTGCTCAGTAAGGGATTGACATGTTCCATGATAAAATGGTGTGGATCAAGGAGATGGGCAGATATTCGTAAATAATGAACCATCAAATCCAAATAAATGGTGGATGATTTATTCCAAAAGAAAATAATTCCTTCTTCAAAAATGATGATTATGTGAAATGATCGCTAAAATTTAATTTTATATCAACTCTTGCTGTACATCCAAAAATTAAAACAAATGAGATGGTACAAGTTAATGAATTCTATTTAATTCTGACAAAATTGTTTCGTCCATGTCACATTGTTTTGTGAATATTGCTTTGAATATTATCTTTGATTTTCTAGAGAATGATGCTTGCACGTATGTCAATTCATGCCGGAAAATCTGGAACAAGATTTTAAATATTGAAGTTATGACTGAGCAAAATAAAAAAAAAAATACAAAAGAATTTTAACGATTTACTTCTATCGCTTAATTTCACTTTTAATTTAATCACTTTCCAATTTAAATCGACTTTTCAATAATTATCTGCTCGTCGTAACATAACACGTGATATTACGTGGCAAAGTAGGCCAGCAAATGAGAGAAAGAAAAAAAAATTTAAATTAAATCCTTAACCATGTGTCATAATCCTGACAACGCCGAAATTCGGAACAACGATGGTTACACATGTAAATCCATATTGCACAACAAAATTAAGTCACACAACCTGTGGAATAACAACATAAAATACACGCAATGATCTCCCATTACCATCATCCACCAAAGAAAAACAATTACAACCCACTACAACTAAGAATATATTTACAAGTATACATCTGTCCGCACGTTAACCAATCATCTCCTGGGAATAGCAGCCTCCTGTAAATAATGATCTGCACCTGTACGAAATCCACCTGGTACAAACAATCTAGGTAATGATGACTGGAAAAAAAAATAATAATATCGCCAATCTACGTTACCAACATTTAGCGTATATTGAGGAAGTGAATAATATTATACAACTTCGATTTAATGCTATTGGTGATGACGCTCATCCAGTATGACAAATAATTATCTCATACACTCAATTTTATTTGAAAGGAAGACATGTGGTTTACTTCGTGATTCATTATTGAATGAAGACGCTATCGCCTACCGCTCACAAATAACAACTCGCACATACGTCAAATGACGATAAATTATTCCAAAATCTCAGTTCATCAATGCATTCAACATCGCAAAAATATATTAAATGTGCCTCTATCCATAAAAACGTGAAGATTCACCTTCAAATAGCACATAAAATCAGCATAATTCATGCCATAATTCACCACATGGCACAAGGTGAGAAGTAATATAGCGAAAATAACTCTCAACATCCGTTCAAAATATTACGGGAAAATTTACATAAATGACTTGAACCACATATAAATATAATAATAAGATACTATCCTTCCTTAAAAAGTATGAAATTGGATTCAAAGAAAGCTATCCGTATCGTTAGCACAGCATTAATATGTCAGATGAGCCGGCTGCCTCGTGTGAAATATAGCAAACACTTTAGGGCAAAATATAAGAGAAATACATTTCGAAGAATAAAAATATCACGCTTACACAATCCTCAATATCATAGGAACCGAATAGAAATGTAAAATTCCTTAAAGATTAGTAGATGGCTGATATTTAAATCAGATACGTGTCCGATGACATTACTATTTGAAACCCGCATGGCCGATGATGTTGACACCCTGTCATCATCCACCTTAAAATCACGTAGTAAGTGAAACCGCAACTCCAACATCGAATAACGCCAGACACTAACATGGTAAAGATATCAAAAAGCTACTCAAACTACTGTACAATTAATACTCCCTTCAAGAAGAAAGTTAACTACATACTACAGCTACATAGAACAGATAATACCCAGTATAAATGAAATGTCGACTTAACTTGGATGTCTTGATGACCATGGTGTTCTTCTAGGCAGGATTCAAGGCATTAGGACGTCGTTGGCGTCGGTTCTGGGTTTTTAGTGCTGCATCATGATCCAAGTGATGTCTCCAAGGCACACGAACTTCACACTGCAGGCTTCCATGTCCTTGGCCGGTATCGAACTCGTATTACTTGTAGTACGCTGAAACTTTCACAAAAATATTAACACAAATTCATCGAACTCGTGGTTTCACAATTAGCAAAGGATGATACGTGCCTTCTTTCCTAACACTATTGACGTCTGTGAGGATGTTGAAATGAACTATTAAAGCCGCCCTGAAATAACACTGCTCCCCTCGTAGAGCGAACGACAGCTGTCCAGGCTTGTACGAGATCTTCTGTAGTAGCTTCCCGAACAATCGCGCAGTCCGCAGAGAACAGCAGCGAAACAGACTTGAGAGAATGACTGCGAATATTCCAGTACTAGCTTGCCACCGATGTTCCGAGCTCTGACGTCACACCTCGTGGTTCAATTGACATCCTGAATTCCTCGGCGTTGTAATTGAGATGTCCGTTAATTTCTTGTTAAATAATTATATAATTAATTTCCTAATTAACTTAATTTTCAATTATTACTATTCGTGCCTTCCTGAAGTATGGTATCACGGTTTTATGCATACTTGTTGGAGAGTGACTATTAGGATGTCGGATCTGACGTGTTAATCTGACGAAAGATTTTAAATGTACTTGTCGTGGGTGAAAGGTTCGGCTGTATTAAAATTTTTCTCGTCTTCTCTCGTGGTAATAACATGGTCTTTCACTCCTCAGCAGGTTACACCAAAGATAAACCAAAAAAAATCATCCCTTTGTATTTCCCTGTCGGCACACCGCGCGAGACACCTGGGGTACAGTCCGGTCTTATAAAATTCACGGCCGATCACAATAGACCAAAATGTCACATCCACCTCTTGGCTAGATTAAAATTTTATTCCCAATAAAATTTTACTTAATGATTCCAAATGTCTGATCATGTGACATTTTGGTTTCAGATCCATCAGGTAATTCATAGGCGAAGTTATTGAGTGAGTCCTTGCAATGACTGTGAAAATTGGAGATATGTTGCTAACACGATGACTGTGGTTACTAAGCGTACGGGGTTTGTGTGTCTCTTCTTTCTTCTATTCTCCCATGGCTTGCTCCGTAACGTGGACACGTGCTGGACTTTCGCCTTCGGATGGATAATACCGTTTTAAGTGAGCCGAGTTGAACATAAATTCATGTCTGCCGTCCAAACTTTGCACTTTATAGGCATTGTTGTTATAGGCTTTAATGATCTTGTAAGGACCGACGTATAAATCTGCAAATTTCCCATATTTGCGTTCAGTAGGCTCAGATAGTATGGGTTTACGGATCAACACATAATCTTGTTCATGTAATGGTTGGCGGAACTTCTTATTCGCTACCCTCTTCAGTCGCCGTTGTGCCTGTTTATGTAGGTGCTCGGCGGTCTGAATAATACACCTTTCGAGAGTTGGTCTTGGGTCTGGTAAACATGGTACTACATTTTCCCACGGTCTCGCTGGATACTGATTGAGATGAATGACTCTTGGAATTTGTCTCGTGGATTCGTGCACCGTGTTGTTTATACATTCCATGATGATGGGTAAGACACTAACCCATTTCCAATGTGCGTCCTTGCAATAGATGCGACAAAACTTGGCGATTTCCAACATTATACGTTCAGCCGGATTTCCAGATGGGTATCGCACGGAATTTAAAGTGTGCTTAATGTCCAATCTTCTCATAGCCTCCTGGAACTCGAGCGACGTAAATTGGGAACCGTGGTCTGTCAGTAGGAACTCTGGTTTACCCATTAATGGAATAATATTCTGGGTGATTCGTCTCAGAACGGCATTGGTGTTACCCTTTTGAATGGGAAACAGGGACACAAATTTTGAGAAAACATCCACTGTAACTACCACATGACGGTTGCCTTTGACACCACGAGGCAAAGGTCCGAAGAGGTCTAATGCGAACAGTTCTTTGGGTTTGGTTGGCAGTATCGGGATGGGGTACTGCTTCTGTAGATGAGAGCTGTGCTTGACCCGCTGACACCTATCACATGTCCTAATTGTCATTCTGACACTTTCGCGTAACTTTGCCCATTGGAATGCCTCCTGGATGGTCGCGACTGTTCTATCTACTCCTCCATGTCCAATCGTTCTGTGGGTAAGCCAGATAATTCCTTTTTGCAGTTTATTCGGTACGACAATTCTCAGTTTCGTGCGGTCTTGATCCACAAACTTGTAAAGTATGTCATTCCTTAAAGAGTATTGAGGAGCCATACGATGTACTTGTTCGTAATTTGCGTCCCCAGGTACCATTCGTTGTTCAAAGTAGTCAATGATCTTCCTGGTGAACTCATCTCTACGTTGCGATTGCCGTAAATACCTCAACCTACGGAGTACTTCTTGATCTTCGTCATTCAATGCCAAATAGTTTACCCTAAAGGTGCTGACGTCAGGGTTCCTGCTTAGGACGTCGGCAATGACATTATCTCTGCCATGGCAATGTTCTAGCTCAATTTGAAACTGTTGGACAAAAAGTGCCCAACGCGACACGCGTTCGCTTGACATTGTGGTTTTAAGCATGAAAATGAGTGCTTTATGATCAGTTCGTAAAATGACTGGGAAACCGAATATTATTTTTTTCCAGTGTTGCAAGGCACAAACAATTGACAACATTTCAAGTTCGGTGGTATTGTAAGAAACCTCGTGACTCCTCAATTTACGGCTGTAGAAGGCAAGATAAACTTTATGTTCTAGGTTAACCGGATCCTCTTGATACAAGACTGCTCCAATCCCTACGGTGGAAGCGTCTGTCTGGATAATAAATTTAGAATTGAAGTCCGGGTATCCTAATTTAATGTTGTCTGTCAGCATCTGTTTGGTTTTCATAAAAGCTTGACTGCACGTGTCATTCCAACACCAGCGATTGTTTTTCTTTAATAAATCCTGCAGAGGAGCGACGGTAGTAGTGTAGTTCGGGCAATGGTCAGAAAAGAATTGACACATTCCTAAAAATTGTCGGACATGTTTAATTTTGGATGGTTGTGGGAAGTTTTGAATAGCCTGGATTTTCACAGGATTAGGTCTTATGCCTGTGCCATCAATGATGTGTCCCAAGAACAATATCTTTTGCTGGCAAAAATTGGATTTTTGGAGATTAATTTTAAATCCGGTGACGCTTAAGTTTTCCAGCAGCTTTTCCAGATTAGTTAAATGTTCATCCATATCTTTCGAGGCCAGCAACACATCGTCTACATAGCGAATTGTAACCTCCTTAACTTCATCAGTCAAATTCTTATCTAATGCCCGAATGAGAGCTGATCCAGACGTCTTAATGCCAAAGGGCAAACGTTCAAAAACATAGGTCTGCTGGTCGAATAAGAAACCGGTTAGCAAACGGGATTTTTCCTCTAATACAATGTGGTGATATGAAGATGTGAAATCTACCCCAGTGAATAAGGACATGCCTCGAAATCGTCTGATCACATCTTTAATAGATGGTACTTGATCGAACTCCGGAATAAGTCTCTCATTGAGCTGTCTGGCGTCCAAACACACCCTTAACGATCCATTAGGTTTTTGCACCACCGTCAGTGGGTTAACGAAAGATGTTACTGCCTTCGAAACAATACCATTGGCCTCCATTTCATTAATTATTTTCTTGACCTCGGAGTGGTGTTTCTCTGGAATAGGGTACGGTCTCCGTTTGTAAGGTGCCCAACTATTTACTCGTAGAGCGTACCGATAGTTTGGGATTTTTCCTGGTTTATTGTCAAAAACCTCCTCATACCGTTTTAGAAGATGGAATAATTTCCGTCTTTCTTCGTTGGAACAGTCAGTCTCTTGAACCTTCTTTCTTAATTGGTCGTCGAAGTCTTCTTCTCCTCTTTCTTCCATTACTTTCTCTATTGCAGCGAGGATTTCTTCCGTGTCTTGATCGGCATTCTCCCTGTCCCACAGAAGTATTTCGTTTAAGGCCTGGGTATCAACGTCTTCCGAATCCTTGCGTTCCATTTCAATGGCCTCCAGTACAAGAGGATTATCTATAGTAAAGGACATCCTTTCAGTACTGCCTGATCCACGGAACTTGATTTTATTATTGGGAACGTCAATAATAGCATTGTGCTCCTTTACAAAATCGAATCCTAAGATAATATTGAAATTAATTCTAGGCATGACCACAAATGGATGAGAGAATATAGTGTTGCCAATCATTAAGTCAAGGAAGGTCTGTTCTTTGCATGTAGCTGATCTATCATTAATTATCCCTTTAATTTTCACGTTGGATACGGGAATAATAGGAAGTGTCTCTCTTCTTTTCAATTCTTCAAACAGTGATTTTGAAATTACACTAATGGTTGCTCCCGTGTCAACAAGGCAATGGATTCTAAGTCCACCAGCTCTGGCTATTATAATAGGCAAACCCTGGGATCGTTTTGCATGAAATTGATGGGCGTCTTCGATTAAATCCTCGGATTTAATAAACCATGCGTCTACTTGGGCGATTGTCCATTCTTCCGGGTGGAGATTACTGTTTTCGGCGCGCTGGAAGTTTAGTTTGATGGGGACGTTTTTTTTCCGGAGACTTCATCTGGTTCGTATGGAGGTGCAGATGGACTTAAGCTCTTCGATCCAGATTGTTTTCTATATTCTTGGAATGCTATACTTTCTGCATTCTCACAATCCGGATTTACAGCCATATTTTGCATTGCCTTTTTCCACTTGTCCTCTTCATGATTTCTTCTCCGTAGCTCATCGATGTACCTCATACTTTCTCTATGTCGTTCTTCCATGGTATCTCGGAAGTTCCGCTGATTTTGACTAGTATTTTGTCGTGAGTGGTCGTAGGGTCGATTTCTTCCGTCCCTTCTAGATCCGTCTCGGTATCGGTTGTATCGATAGCCTTCCTGTCTCCTATCCTCTCTCCTATACTGCGGAGGTAATCTTCTGCACTCTTCTTCCCTATTCAAGCCCGTTCTGCGTTGTGGATTAGGGTAAGAGTACTGTCGATTTGCTCCTCTTCTCCCTGTTACATTTCCCTTCTCTTCTGATCCAGAGATTTCTACGACATTAACTTTTGGATGGTGTGGTTTCGGAGGTCTTTGCGCCAGCTGAGCGTTAGTATTATCCAGCTGTCGCAGAATTGCATCAGCTTGAACTGCATTTTGAACATTGGCAGCTATCAAAATGCGTTGGACTTCTAGTGGAAATTGTTTCTCTAAGGCTCTAATTAAATCCGTTTCTGATAATGGAGCGTCCAACTCTTTCATCCGCCTAAGCTGTAAGGCAAAGTAGTCCGCATAGCGTGTAGGTCCATTAACATTGTATTTCCTGGAGTATAATTCTAATCTAAGATTTTGTTGATGGTCCGAACTCCAATACTTCTGCAGAAATGCCCCTTTGAAACCTTCAAAATTTTCAAAAGTATAGCGGAACGCATGGTACCAGTTTACAGCTCCTCCGTCTAAGAATTTCTCCGCAGTTCTAAGTTGTCGATCAGGTGGAATTTTGTTTTCTTTCATGTACTCCTCCAGCTCACGAATAAAGCCTTTGGGAGACTGTTCCTGAGTGCCGCTAAATTTCCTAGGTTTATCTTCTCCCGTCCGTATAATATTTATAATTTGCGGAGCATTCCCAATTGGTGAACTAGCTATTTCCGGATGGAAAAGATTTAAGTTAACAGGGTTTTGTTGACCCTCTGCGTTATCCCGCTCTGTCCGGATGTTTACATTGGCCTGTTCGTTGACCGTTTCTTCGATCTGGCTCTGGCGATCCAGGATGGAATTGATTAAGACTCTCGTACTTCTGTCTTGGAGTTTGAGAAAGCTGAGGTCCTTTTCCAGGTTTTTCACAACGTCGGCCATTTCCCCGACTCTGAGACAGTTTCCTCGAACATCCTCTGATAGAGTACTGACTTTATCCGTGATGTTAATTTTATCCTCGTCCATGATTTTCTTTAAGTCATCGACTTGGAGATTTAATTCTTCGATTTCAATCCGATTCACCTGGCAATTACTTTTGACCTCAGTAAGATCTTCACTGATATTTTTAAGATCTTTCTTGACGTCGCCTATTTCCTTTGCCTGTTTTACCTTCGCATCCGATACCTCCTTTTTTATGGACTCGACTTCGTCCCTAATATTGTCCATACTGGCTTTAACAAGGGCTATATCACTTTGAAGTGAAGTGACCTTGCCAGTAAGAACTTTATTATCCTCTTGTAATTGTTGAGTTAACTGGGTAACCTTTTCTACTGTTTTATTCTGATTCTCTCGACACTCTAACGCGATGTTATCAATGCGACAATGTGTCTCGTCCAGTTTCGCAAGAAGTTCGTCCCGACCTTTCCGTGACTCTTCTTGGATTACCGCCCCCATAAGGTTCATCCGTTGTTCCACCTGTTCTATAGCTTTCCTATTCTCCTCACGAGCTACCCTATTTTCTTCTATCACTTTGCTTAAAGTGTTCGTGGTTTCCTCACGAGCTACCCTATTTTCTTCTATCACTTTACTTAAAGTGTTTGTGGTTTCCTCACGAGCTTTTCTATTCTCCTCACGAGCTTTTCTATTTTCCTCGCGAATTACCCTATTTTCTTCTATCACTTTACTTAAAGTGTTTGTGGTTGCCTCACGCGCTACCCTATTTTCTTCTATCACTTTACTTAAAGTGTTTGTGGTTGCCTCACGCGCTACCCTATTTTCTTCTTGATGATCGTTCATACGCTGATTCAGCGCAGCCAACAACGCCCTAATTTCGTCCATTATGAATAAGGATCAGTTATACAATGCGAACCTAGCCAACAGACGTCAATAATGCCAAGAATCCCCCCAAACAGTATGGTCATCAAGCATAAGTGAAATTAAGTATTACTGCAAGCATCATTCTTTCAAAACACATGATCCTACTACTATAAAAGAAATGATAAGTAATTCGCGTAATTTGTCAGAATTCAAATATAACAAACAAGATGGTTCAAAGAATGTAAATTTTATAAAGTATCGAATATTACGATTATGATCCACCATGTCAATCCATCAAGCCCCACGGTGATAGAAGCCAATTAATATCTGCCCGTTTAAGCCACGACTAGCATTTGGAGGCACGCGACCCTCTCAGGGGTGCTCAGTAAGGGATTGACATGTTCCATGATAAAATGGTGTGGATCAAGGAGATGGGCAGATATTCGTAAATAATGAACCATCAAATCCAAATAAATGGTGGATTAATATCTGCCCGTTTAAGCCACGACTAGCATTTGGAGGCACGCGACCCTCTCAGGGGTGCTCAGTAAGGGATTGACATGTTCCATGATAAAATGGTGTGGATCAAGGAGATGGGCAGATATTCGTAAATAATGAACCATCAAATCCAAATAAATGGTGGATGATTTATTCCAAAAGAAAATAATTCCTTCTTCAAAAATGATGATTATGTGAAATGATCGCTAAAATTTAATTTTATATCAACTCTTGCTGTACATCCAAAAATTAAAACAAATGAGATGGTACAAGTTAATGAATTCTATTTAATTCTGACAAAATTGTTTCGTCCATGTCACATTGTTTTGTGAATATTGCTTTGAATATTATCTTTGATTTTCTAGAGAATGATGCTTGCACGTATGTCAATTCATGCCGGAAAATCTGGAACAAGATTTTAAATATTGAAGTTATGACTGAGCAAAATAAAAAAAAAAAAATACAAAAGAATTTTAACGATTTACTTCTATCGCTTAATTTCACTTTTAATTTAATCACTTTCCAATTTAAATCGACTTTTCAATAATTATCTGCTCGTTGTAACATAACACGTGATATTACGTGGCAAAGTAGGCCAGCAAATGAGAGAAAGAAAAAAAAATTTAAATTAAATCCTTAACCATGTGTCATAATCCTGACAACGCCGAAATTCGGAACAACGATGGTTACACATGTAAATCCATATTGCACAACAAAATTAAGTCACACAACCTGTGGAATAACAACATAAAATACACGCAATGATCTCCCATTACCATCATCCACCAAAGAAAAACAATTACAACCCACTACAACTAAGAATATATTTACAAGTATACATCTGTCCGCACGTTGACCAATCATCTCCTGGGAATAGCAGCCTCCTGTAAATAATGATCTGCACCTGTACGAAATCCACCTGGTACAAACAATCTAGGTAATGATGACTGGAAAAAAAAATAATAATATCGCCAATCTACGTTACCAACATTTAGCGTATATTGAGGAAGTGAATAATATTATACAACTTCGATTTAATGCTATTGGTGATGACGCTCATCCAGTATGACAAATAATTATCTCATACACTCAATTTTATTTGAAAGGAAGACATGTGGTTTACTTCGTGATTCATTATTGAATGAAGACGCTATCGCCTACCGCTCACAAATAACAACTCGCACATACGTCAAATGACGATAAATTATTCCAAAATCTCAGTTCATCAATGCATTCAACATCGCAAAAATATATTAAATGTGCCTCTATCCATAAAAACGTGAAGATTCACCTTCAAATAGCACATAAAATCAGCATAATTCATGCCATAATTCACCACATGGCACAAGGTGAGAAGTAATATAGCGAAAATAACTCTCAACATCCGTTCAAAATATTACGGGAAAATTTACATAAATGACTTGAACCACATATAAATATAATAATAAGATACTATCCTTCCTTAAAAAGTATGAAATTGGATTCAAAGAAAGCTATCCGTATCGTTAGCACAGCATTAATATGTCAGATGAGCCGGCTGCCTCGTGTGAAATATAGCAAACACTTTAGGGCAAAATATAAGAGAAATACATTTCGAAGAATAAAAATATCACGCTTACACAATCCTCAATATCATAGGAACCGAATAGAAATGTAAAATTCCTTAAAGATTAGTAGATGGCTGATATTTAAATCAGATACGTGTCCGATGACATTACTATTTGAAACCCGCATGGCCGATGATGTTGACACCCTGTCATCATCCACCTTAAAATCACGTAGTAAGTGAAACCGCAACTCCAACATCGAATAACGCCAGACACTAACATGGTAAAGATATCAAAAAGCTACTCAAACTACTGTACAATTAATACTCCCTTCAAGAAGAAAGTTAACTACATACTACAGCTACATAGAACAGATAATACCCAGTATAAATGAAATGTCGACTTAACTTGGATGTCTTGATGACCATGGTGTTCTTCTAGGCAGGATTCAAGGCATTAGGACGTCGTTGGCGTCGGTTCTGGGTTTTTAGTGCTGCATCATGATCCAAGTGATGTCTCCAAGGCACACGAACTTCACACTGCAGGCTTCCATGTCCTTGGCCGGTATCGAACTCGTATTACTTGTAGTACGCTGAAACTTTCACAAAAATATTAACACAAATTCATCGAACTCGTGGTTTCACAATTAGCAAAGGATGATACGTGCCTTCTTTCCTAACACTATTGACGTCTGTGAGGATGTTGAAATGAACTATTAAAGCCGCCCTGAAATAACACTGCTCCCCTCGTAGAGCGAACGACAGCTGTCCAGGCTTGTACGAGATCTTCTGTAGTAGCTTCCCGAACAATCGCGCAGTCCGCAGAGAACAGCAGCGAAACAGACTTGAGAGAATGACTGCGAATATTCCAGTACTAGCTTGCCACCGATGTTCCGAGCTCTGACGTCACACCTCGTGGTTCAATTGACATCCTGAATTCCTCGGCGTTGTAATTGAGATGTCCGTTAATTTCTTGTTAAATAATTATATAATTAATTTCCTAATTAACTTAATTTTCAATTATTACTATTCGTGCCTTCCTGAAGTATGGTATCACGGTTTTATGCATACTTGTTGGAGAGTGACTATTAGGATGTCGGATCTGACGTGTTAATCTGACGAAAGATTTTAAATGTACTTGTCGTGGGTGAAAGGTTCGGCTGTATTAAAATTTTTCTCGTCTTCTCTCGTGGTAATAACATGGTCTTTCACTCCTCAGCAGGTTACACCAAAGATAAACAAAAAAAAAAATCATCCCTTTGTATTTCCCTGTCGGCACACCGCGCGAGACACCTGGGGTACAGTCCGGTCTTATAAAATTCACGGCCGATCACAATAGACCAAAATGTCACAATATATATATATATATATATATATATATATATATATAATTATGGGTCTGAGGAAGGTGTTGGTAACGCGTGTTTTATTAAAGATATAAGAGAGGTGAGTGAACGTGTTTCTAGTGAGAGGAAATGTTTTGATGTGTGCCACGTGTCCATACGACAGGATCCGAGGGATAATATTGCGCCCGTAACTAGGTCTAGCCGGTGAACAAGAGACACCCCAGGGGTGATCAGTTCGGCAAGGGATAAATACAGGTGGCAGGATTTAACATGAGGTTCAGAAATAAGAATATTTGATATTCAATGAATATTATAACATATTTTATTCAAAATAAAATAAAACTTTTGCCATCCTGAATATCTATGATTATGAGAATGATCGCTACGTTAAATGAAATTACTGATGATTCTTGACGTGACATAAAAATAATTCAAACAACAAATGGGATGGTATACGTGACTCTTTTGCCCTACAATTCTAACAGAGTTATATTCAGTATCTTGCAAATTTCGTTTGATAATATTAATTTAATTATTTGAAAGATTTGAATCTTGAAAAATGAGGATGGTGTATCAAATTCCACGAACAATCTGAAAAACACATAAAATTTTAATAGAGTGCATGAGATAAAAATATTCAAATTTACAAAGTAGATTACTTCTCATATCAAAATGTTAATGAAGTTACGTTTCTTAAATATTTATTAACATTAAATGCATCTTGAAAGTGCTTGTAAATTGAGTAAAAATTAACTCGAGACGTAGAGTATATCTGCTCAAAGTCTTTCTCACTTATCTCCTCGTGATAACTAAAATCTAACGCTATTATTACGTGGTCATTCATAAGAAATCGAAATTATTTCTCCTCAAATAAATCATTAATCAATATAATTCATTGACGTTGGAATACTGTCCAAAATTGTAAATTAAATGCCATTAAAATGTCACAGATTATCCCCTCTGTTAACACATCACATCTGAAATACACAAGAAATAACCTATAACTAGAAAATTTGACTAATTCTACCAACTATCCACAGGAAAAATTTCTAAAGAAGAAATATTTACAATATCTACATCACGTCCATGTGCAAATTAACATTATAACTCTCCATTAGATCCATTTAGAAGTGTCATTGAAAATGCCAAGTTTCCACGTGAGCACGAATTCTGGCGATAAAAGTAAGCTCGCCTGGCATCGAACTACAATTAACAATCTGGATATTATTTGAGAATCTACTTTCCAAATTTAATTCCTTTCCAGTAAGATTAACACAAAAATTCGAAGCTTTAAATTAATGACTTCCAGAAGTTACAAAAGGATAAGCTTATTCCAAAATATTAGTACAGAATTCTGGAGTACATGTATCGACATATATTTATTATCATCATCGGAAGACTTCATCACAGTGACTACACATTATATAATCTCGATTATCTATTTCCTACCATGATCAACATCATGTATTAAAAATATCGTCGCACTAACACGTGACAATTCACTATCAAAAGACTCATATCACATGTACTAATTCCACATAAATTCGCAGTACAATAACAACTTTATAACGACGACTAAAATTCATTACAACCGCGTATCACAAATGTGTAGTCAAAAAATTATGTAAGAACATGTTATCGTCCAAGAAAAACAAGTCTTACTCCCATTAACATCGTCTCGATGATTAAATAAACCATTAAGAATTATATATCAGTGCTCATGTTCTCCTAATAAATCCATAATCTCATTCTGGAATTAATATCCCGATGACATACTACAATTACGGCGAGGTACGAATGTAAGTCCAAATATCACAGAAAATCGAAAAATATAGGAAGAATATTGTCTCAATAAATTCCTACGACACAGATTAACTCACTAAAGCAATGAAATTCGTTAAATAAGAAAGGATGGTTTCAATAACACATGGATAACTTCGGCTGATCTATCATTTCAGAACTGAGTAACACGTGGTCAGGAATCTGAGCAAGTACACGAATTAAATTCCAAGTTCCATCTCAAATATTAGGGAACAATTACTGAAATATCATGAAAAAGAAATAAATCATCTACAAGACTACACCAAAAGAATAAAATAGAACTAAAGGGCTACGATGAACAGATATAAATAAGACGTTGTCGTCTTAACTTATACTGTAATCTCAATGTTGAGCTCCTGGCGTCCTCAATC
This sequence comes from Anabrus simplex, assembly GCF_040414725.1. Classification (NCBI taxonomy): domain Eukaryota; kingdom Metazoa; phylum Arthropoda; class Insecta; order Orthoptera; family Tettigoniidae; genus Anabrus; species Anabrus simplex. Next base: position 249,598,807 of record NC_090268.1, read on the forward strand.
GAACATTCTAGGGTTGAAATCCTTGCATCTCCCCGCTGTTGGCGACGGTCCATTGATTTAATAATTCATGATGAAAAATGTGTAGAATCCGGCACGAACTCCCATCTTCTTGCGATGAATGCTGTTGAGGTCCTCTTCCACTTTACACTTCCCGATAATTTTGCTGAAACTTGTACAGAATAAATTAGAAGAGGGTCCTGGTCACAATCCTGCAAGTCGTTATAGAAAGACACGTACTTTAACTATTTATCCGTATCTTTTCGACGTCTGTTGGTTGAATACTAATTGTAATCGTAGGCTGGGACAATTTGAGCATGGGCTTAACACTGGAAATGCGTCCACTATCCCTGGCGATGACTGTATATCCATTGACGTTCACGTATATCGATGCCTCAAGTGTAGCTGAAGAATGACTGCAACGAAATGAGAATGAACGTGTGTATGACTCGCTTTAAGTAAGGCAATGCTCCACTGATCATAGGAAGTACGAGTCAGTTCAAGTACTGAATTCCTGTCATTTCCTTTAATTAAATTCACATTACTTTCTGCCAGTGCACCATTCAAATTAAATATAAATTCAGTTACTAATTATTATTGCAATTCACACGTGATATCATTAACACTGTTCAGTTTAGTTTCACTTTTATACATCTTCATAAATACACATAAAACGCCGTCGAAGTTATGAATAATCTCTTCATTACTTTTAATCGAGTACATCCGCACGCGAACATATTCCAGCTATTCTCTTCACTCTTCCTTTTTTATTTCTATTTTTATTTTCTGAACCAGCTAGAGCTTCCCCTGCAGGTTGGAAACTGCCCACAGCCTTGCTCAAGGACACGCGTGCGCGATGCCGACAAAGAATCAGACTCTTGACACACTGCCCCACATTCGATCAGCTGACACAGAGCATACGGTCACAGTATGTATGAGGCAGTGGAGAGGAGTAATTTGAGTGAATTACAGGAAGAGAAATTGTGTTCGATGTTAGTTGAGCATCGGAACATATTTAGTGATAAGCCAGGAAGAACACACGTATATGAACACAAATTTGTAGTACACGACCACTCATTTGTGGGAACTAAGTACCCCATTCCACTTAATAATGCTAGTGCCGTCGAAGAACAAATAAACCTTATGCTGGATTACGGAATAATTGAACCATTTTGTAGCCGTAGTACTAATCCTTTAATAGGGAACATGCATAATTTTCCATTTTTTTTGAAAAGTACACCAATGAAATAGTACGTAAACGTATTACATTGTGGTAAGTTGACTTGTTTTCCACCATTAACAATATTTAAAAGTCCCTTTCCGCAAGGCGAATAAAACATCCTCTGACGTAGGCGGCGCGCTGTGACGTCACGATCCAGTACCGCATGCAGTTCTGTCAACCATTGTGCATCAGCTGCTACTAAAAGCCGATTGTTTACTATTCGTGATCGCGAATAACTTCAAAATGACAAAAGAAGGGTTCGAAACAGCGCAATCAGACAATCTACCACGTGTAGATGTCATCGTTCTTGAAAAATGGCGACTTTTGTGGCCACAGAAATTCACGGATCAAAAGCAAATTAGTAAGTGGCATCTTTTATATACGTGCAATGTACTGTAACCCATAGTATTAGGGTAAGAACGAACCTGGACAGAAATCACATCACTTTCAACATTTCCTTCTAGACTGATTCCCATGTTAGAGAATATGGTGGACTAAGCCATCTTTGTTCTGTTGGAAAGGATCTAAGCTACAGGTTTGGCACTACTGCCATCACACTGTAGAGTGCGTTTAAGTCGCCCGTTGAGGGCCAAGTCAATGGTTATTGAATTTTCATCCTATTAGGTCGTGTTACGTACATTTAGTACGTGTTGAAGGGATGTTAGGTACAGAACAAAAATGGCCAACCGGACACCAGTGGGATCCGAACCCACAACCTCCCGATTTCGCGTCGGTTGCTCTACCAATTGAGCTATGGTGGACTAGGTCATCTTTATTCTGTTGGAAAGGTTCTAAGCTACAGGTTTGGCACTACTGCCATCACACTGTAGAGTGCGTTTAAGTCGCCCGTTGAGGGCCAAGTCAATGGATATTGAATTTTCACGACTGGATTGTAATCGAAACCGACTTTCAACCTATTAGGTATGGATGGGCTGCAAACGAAGTCGCGAAGAATCGAGACTGCTACCTCTGGAACCGACACACTCGACTCCACTGATGCAGTAACGCCATCTATCAACTATTGTCGGAACTGCTTGGAATTATAGTTCCACGTTACTCCCTTGGTAACTCGTGATACGATGAATACAAGATGATTATTAGCCACCAAACATTAAATATTGTTTCGGGATTTTATAATCGTTAGTGTTAATGTTGTAGGTCTATTTTGGTGACGATGATGATAATGATGTCGATAAATGTAGTGGTAATAATAAGCTGACAGTATAGTTTTACATAATCGCCAATATTAACTTTAGCGACTTCAGCTCCGCGGTAAAGGGGGCAGCGCGTATGCCTGTCACCAGGCGGCCCCGTGTTCGATTCTCAGCCGGGATAGGTTTTTAATTGTAAATGATGAATACCCCTGGCCTGGGGCATAAAACAGAAAAAAAGAAGCGAGTGTTTAGAGTACGATTTTACAAGAAATACACTGACTGACAGAGCAAATGCAACACCAAGAAGGAGTGGTTCGAAAGGGATGAAAGTTGGGGAAAAAACAGAGACGGCACGGACGAATAATTGATGTTTATTTCAAACCGATATGCAGGTTACACAATGCGCACGGCATCGACTCAGTAGGATGTAGGACCACCGCGAGCGGCGATGCACGCAGAAACACGTCGAGGTACAGAGTCAATAAGAGTGCGGATGGTGTCCTGAGGGATGGTTCTCCATTCTCTGTCAACCATTTGCCACAGTTGGTCGTCCGTACGAGGCTGTGGCAGAGTTTGCAAACGGCGTCCAATGAGATCCCACACGTGTTCGATTGGTGAAAGATCCGGAGAGTACGCTGGCCACGGAAGCATCTGTACACCTCGTAGAGCCTGTTGGGAGATGCAAGCAGTGTGTGGGCGGGCATTATCCTGCTGAAACAGAGCATTGGGCAGCCCCTGAAGGTACGGGAGTGCCACCGGCCGCAGCACATGCTGCACGTAGCGGTGGGCATTTAACGTGCCCTGAATACGCACTAGAGGTGACGTGAAATCATACGCAATAGCGCCCCAAACCATGATGCCGCGTTGTCTAGCGGTAGGGCGCTCCACAGTTACTGCCGGATTTGACCTTTCTCCACGCCGACGCCACACTCGTCTGCGGTGACTATCACTGACAGAACAGAAGCGTGACTCATCGGAGAACACGACGTTCCGCCATTCCCTCATCCAAGTCGCTCTAGCCCGGCACCATGCCAGGCGTGCACGTCTATGCTGTGGAGTCAATGGTAGACTTCTGAGCGGACGCCGGGAGTGCAGGCCTCCTTCAACCAATCGACGGGAAATTGTTCTGGTCGATATTGGAACAGCCAGGGTGTCTTGCACATGCTGAAGAATGGCGGTTGACGTGGCGTGCGGGGCTGCCACCGCTTGGCGGCGGATGCGCCGGTCCTCGCGTGCTGACGTCACTCGGGCTGCGCCTGGACCCCTCGCACGTGCCAGATGTCCCTGCACCAACCATCTTCGCCACAGGCGCTGCACCGTGGACACATCCCTATGGGTATCGGCTGCGATTTGACGAAGCGACCAACCTGCCCTTCTCAGCCCGATCACCATACCCCTCGTAAAGTCGTCTGTCTGCTGGAAATGCCTCCGTTGACGGCGGCCTGGCATTCTTAGCTATACACGTGTCCTGTGGCACACGACAACACGTTCTACAATGAATGTCGGCTGAGAAATCACGGTACGAAGTGGGCCATTCGCCAACGCCGTGTCCCATTTATCGTTCGCTACGTGCGCAGCACAGCGGCGCATTTCACATCATGAGCATACCTCAGTGACGTCAGTCTACCCTGCAATTGGCATAAAGTTCTGACCACTCCTTCTTGGTGTTACATTTGCTCTGTCAGTCAGTGTATTTTACCAAACATTGTGCGTCATAATAGCCGCCTCCGCAGTCTAGGGAGGCCCCGGGATGGATTCTGGCCAGGTCAGGGATTTTTTCCCTGTATCTCAGGTTTCGTGATCACGTTGAGGTACAGACCGTGTCTAGAAAGCCAAGAATAACGGTCGAGAGGATTCGTCGTGCTGAACACACGTCACCTCGTAATCTACTGGCCTTCGAGCTGGACAGAGGTCACTTGGTAGGCCAAGGCCTACCAGGGCTGTCGCGAAAAGGGGCTTTTGTGTATACTACTACCACCGCTACTACTACTACTACTACTACTACTACTACTACTACTACTACTACTACTACTACTACTACTAATAATAATAATAATAATGCTACAAAACTTAACGTATCTAGGTGCTAATATAAGGAAAGATCTTCACTGGGGTAATCACATAAATGGGATTGTAAATAAAGGGTACCGATCTCTGCACATGGTTATGAGGGTGTTTAGGGGTTGTAATACGGATGTAAAGGAGAGTGCATATAAGTCTCTGGTAAGACCCCAACTAGAGTATGGTTCCAGTGTATGGGACCCTCACCAGGATTACCTGATTCAAGAACTGGAAAAAATCCAAAGAAAAGCAGCTCGATTTGTTCTGTGTGATTTCCGACAAAAGAGTAGCGTTACAAAAATGTTGCAATGTTTGGGTTGGGAAGAATTGAGAGAAAGAAGAAGAGCTGCTCGACTAAGTGGTATGTTCCGAGCTGTCAGCGGAGAGATGGCGTGGAATGACATTAGTAGACGAATAAATTTGAATGGCGTTTATAAAAGTAGGAAAGATCACAATATGAAGATAAAGTTTGAATTCAAGAGGACAAACTGGGGCAAATATTCATTTATAGGAAGTGGAGTTAGGGATTGGAATAACTTACCAAGGGAGATGTTCAATAAATTTCCAATTTCTTTGAAATCATTTCGGAAAAGGCTAGGAAAGCAACAGATAGGGAATCTGCCACCTGGGCGACTGCCCAAAATGCAGATCAGTATTGATTGATTGATTGATTGATTGATTGATTGATTGATTGATTGATTGATTGATTGATTGATTGATTGATTGATTTATAATGATAACTTATAACCTGTTTTCCAGTCGGTGACCAGGTCAGGAATGGAATGAATGAAGGCCCATCCTGCGGCGAGGATAGAAATTGTACCGGTTGCCGAGGCCTGTCGCACTCCTCTGGGGCAATGATGAATGACGGACAGATAAAATGAAATGTTGGAGAGTGTTGCTAGAATGGAAGATGACAGAGAAAACCGGAGTATCCGGAGAAAAACAAATCTCACGTGGAGTGACCGGGATTTGAACCACACAATCCAGCGGTGAGAGGCCAACGCACTGCCGACTGAGCCACGGAGGCTTGTGATGGTGTAACCTATGCTTGAATTATGTTAGAGGATTTACCCATATTAGATTTTTTTTCATCGTTTTACATTTTACATTTTTACATTTATTTATTGGTGACAAAAGGTCCCATGAGCCTCTGGCTCGTGATAGGGACAATACAGTACATACTTTTTTAAGGCAACACAATAATTACATTTCATATACAATGGCTTTTCTGTAAAGTGACAAGTACTTTTTTTTACATGTTAGGATCATAATTTTCAGAAGTATATTCAGATATTGCATGGCTGTAATATACTAAATATGGACAATATATATATTATTGTATTAATTAAAGCAAGTTATATAGAGATTATATTAAGATATCTGTAAAAGAGTAATATTCCTTCAGTTTTTTCTTAAAACATATAACCGATTTAGAGTTCTTTATAACAGGAGGCAACACATTATATTCCCTAAACATTGATGATTCTATGCCTTTCACTCCGTACTTTACTGAATTAGAATGAGAGGGATATATCCTTAATGATCCTCTAGTTTCATATCCATGAATTTCACTAAAATGGGAGAAGTTAACAGTAGAATGGGTTAATTTCCTGTCTAGCTTATACATAAAGACTGCTGATGAAAATGCAATTTGTTTATGGAATGCTTTACCATCGATATCTGTTTATCAATTTCCTGATCACGACAAATAAAGACGTGAAATTAAATGTCCGTGGTCTGCTATGCCGATACTTTCTGACATGACACGTTTAATTTTATTTCAACTACACCATTACGCTCGTCGTCTTCATTAACAATATCGTACTTCACTCTACAATACTCTTAAACAAACCCAATGGGCAAATGAGCAGCAACGTGCATGATATTTCGTGTCATTTTCCGCGCTGCGACACGCAAGCGGCCCCGCAATGAGAGTCAAGTTCGCTTCGAGTCGCGAGGCTTCATGCGAAGCGACCGTGCAGCCCCGCAATGCGCATCAAGGTAACTTGGAGTCGAGAAGCTTCATGCGAACCGAGACCGGTGTTCGGAGTCAATGGAGTCGACGCTCTAGATTCCAGGCTTCAGTCGTGCCCATCCCTACTATTAGGTCGTGTTATGTACATTTAGTACGTGTTGAAGAGATGTTAGGTACAGAACAAAAATGGCCAACCGGACACCAGTGGGATCCGAATCCACAACCTCCCGATTTCGCGTCGGTTGCTCTACCAGTTGAGCTATGGTGGACTAGGCCATCTTTCTTCTGTTGGAAAGGATCTAAGCTACAGGCCTGGCACTACTGCCATCACACTGTAGAGTGCGTTTAAGTCTCCCGTTGAGTAGTGATGGGTGATATTTCACGAACTGTGATTTTTTCACTGATATCAAGAAATCACAAGTAACGACTGTTACTTTCTACGCTATCACTGTGATCAGTTGTGATTTCACTTCAAGTTATCATCGTGCGCCCTCTTAACTCCATATACAGAAATAGAATGTTGCTACATAAAATGTGACTGTGATCGATGTTGTGATCAGTCGTGATATCACGACTTGTGCTGTCGCAATGGTATCCACGCGAAGCGATGGGTTCAAGGAAGGAGCATCGCCATGATCACCAACCGTATGGACATATGCAGATTTCATTTTTTTTAAGGACGTCAACATATCGTCAGTATATATGGTATTTATAGAGATTGAGCATATTCCTCCCGAATATAATAACAACTGAAACACTTGTAATCCTAGGCATCGCTTGCAATATCAGTTTTAGGAAATTGTCAGTTGACTCGCAGTGTAGTATTATTTTCAAGCGCGCGTTCAAAAACATCGTGTTACACGGGACTCGCCTAGAATTGTAACAAACATGTATTTCTCCTGTATTTTGGAAAGCCCGAGGGTGTTTCCCTTTCTTACCTCTCATATTGCCACCTGAGCTCAGTATTAGAAGGCAAGTTGACCGAAATGGCGTTTTCTAGAAAGAGGAGGAATTGTGACCTGTGGCAGTTCTTTAAAGAAGTGCATGAAAATTTCGCATTATGTAATATGTGCAAACAGAAATTGTCTTATAAAAGAAGTACTTCAAATCTGAATAAACATTTGAAATGCAAGCACCCCTCAGTTGCTTTGCCAGAAAGCAGTAGTCGACAATCGGTATGTATCTGATGATACACCCCTGGGATTTTAGACTCTAAAAAAATTGTTTTAGGCACCTAAAATAGGCTTTTTAAACAAGTAAATAGGTTTTTAAAAGAGAATATAGGCACTTCAAATATCCTTTAAAAATAGGTAGTAAATAAACTTTAAAAAATGGCAATATATACTGAACCCTTTTGGTCCATATTGAGGGATACCTACCTTTCTTACCTATCAGCAAAGTTCATGAGATCTGTCTCTTGGGTCGTATCGGGTTCTTCGTCACTTGCTGAGGTAAAGGTAGGGTTCAGTAATTCTAATCTATCTACTAAATGAAAGGTCTGTTTAAAAGATTCCTATTTATTCATGAAATTCTGAATCATTGTGATTTGTCAACGGTATCATTGAAATTAATCATGTCCACTGGACGCCACAATCATTTTTATTACATAGAAGGTCAGAATACTGGTGAGAGCCCTTGACGTGTCTGCCCGATGGGCATTCTTAATAGAAACCATTGTCTCATTTTTATTAAAGAAAGGAAAGTGTGGAAATCCTTAAATTCGCCTTCCATGTGATACTACATGTACCATCATAGTGATTCGTTATGGTCCAGCCCTCGTAACACGAACTCTGGACTCTGGGTATAATTAAGGCAGTCTAATCGGTGTGTGCCACACAGTGGTTATACGACATGGACCCTTAATTGAATCGATGTGACCTGCGTCTATGTCATGGACCAACATATAAACTTCTAAGTTACTTTAAAGTCATTGTGGATGATGACCGCAAGGAAAATGACGCTACAGTGGCATATGGCCCTAATCTAAGTCACTGAGGTTGATGACCCCCTGACCATCCAAGTTTCTAAGCTGAAGGCTAAACACAATTAAATTACATCGGTTGATGACCAAAGTTTCCACTTTACTATCCCCAGCACATTCACTGCTCAATCAATCAAAGTTAAATAATACAACAATAGCAATGCTCACAATACTTTGTGGCAGTAAAATCCATTACCTTCGGATATGTCCCCTTAGTCGTTACGTTAACATTTACACATTCCCCAGAAAACAAACTAAGATTTCCAGAATACATCTCCAAGTTATTCGCTTGATTTAAAGTTATTTCAAATTGCGGTTTCACTGAATTTAATAATTAAATAAATTTAAATTATTTAATGAAATCTTAAAGGACAACAAATTCTATCTCCGCGGGCTCTGGTTTCTTCACAAATTCCTACGCAATTGTGTTCTCACATTTTTAAATCCTGTGATGTTTATCTGGTGATTCCTATTGCTGGAAAAGAACGATTACATCATTCATGTCCAGTTTATATCCTGTTTTATGACCTCACACTTTAAATCTAAACTAACCCTAGCCATTATTAACACTTGGAGAACCCCAATAATCTACGTACAAACCAAAAGCAACTCGCCATATAATTACGATGTCATATCTCGTCATAACATTTTATAAAGTTGGCGCACCCCTCACAGACAAACAATCATCACTACTATCGCTCTATATTTTGGACAACCCTGAATTTTGCTATTCTTAGTCATTATACTCTAGGTCCGTGGCAGCAAATGCACATTACGTCCCCAATTAAACAAATTTTACAGTATCTAATAATACTCAGGTTATTACCGGATGAACATTTCAACTAAATCCAACATTTAACGTTCTCCCCGGCCGAAAAATACAATTTCAATTCCACGCGTGTCCCGTTATATCCCCGCTGTGTTCCCCTATCAGCTGACGGTCCCTCGCCCAAGCCTGCATGTCAGTGATACGATACATCTGTTTCATTCTACCTGACTGGCTTCTCAAAATGCTTCCTTTTAAACTCCGCCGACATAATTAAACAAATACGATATTCTAACCAACAAAATGCACATAGATTATACTTCAAGATGCCCACAATCATTATACACGTCGCAAATTAATACCAGCGCGGATTCTTTGTATATAGCTTTCCATTCCCAACATTATAAAAACCTTCCTCGGGCTTCCACAAGTCCCGGCTTCATTGACAGGTCTCTAACCTGATTCACAAATCTCATCTCGACTCACACGACAAAACTAACCTCTGTTTCCCAACTCACGACTAACACCGACAAAAGAACTGGAATAAAATCCTTACTAGAATCCACGACGCCAGTAGTATAATATACGGGTTCTGCCGCCACCTCCACCTCAGGCTCCCAGTGGCCACCTCCACCTCTACCTCAGCTAGAGGCCTCCCAGTGGCCACCTCCACCTCCACCTCAGCCAGAGGCCTCCCAGTGGCCACCTCCACCTCCACCTCAGCCAGAGGCCTCCCAGATGCCTCCTCCACCTCCCGCGGGAAATTTGAATTTGTAAACAAAGCCACGTGCTTTTTGACAGACAACAACGCATCGCAAACCTCAGTACTGCCATCTTGACGGGCCTAAACCTCAGTAGTGCCAACTTAACCTAACTAGCGCGAGGTAAACAAAGCCACGTGCTTTTTGACAGCCACGTGCTTTTTGACAGATTTGTAAACAAAGCCACGTGCTTTTTGACAGCTCTCATCAACAACAACGCATCGCAAACCTCAGTACTACCATCTTGACGGGCCTAAACCTTAGTGGTACCAACTTAACCTAACTAGCATGAGGTAAACAAAGCCACGGGTTTTTTTGACAGCCACGTGCTTTTTGACAGATTTGTAAACAAAGCCACGTGCTTTTTGACAGCTCTCATCAACAACAACGCATCGCAAACCTCAGTACTACCATCTTGACGGGCCTAAACCTCAGTAGTGCCAACTTAACCCAACTAGCATGAGGTAAACAAAGCCACGTGTTTTTTGACAGCCACGTGCTTTTCGACAGATTTGTAAACAAAGCCACGTGCTTTTTGACAGACAACAACGCATCGCTAACCTCAGTACTACCATCTTGACGGGCCTAAACGTCAGTAGTACCAACTTAACCTAACTAGCGCGAGATAAACAAAGCCACGTGCTTTTTGACAGCCACGTGTTTTTTGACAGCTGTCATCCGCCATCTTTAAACTACAGAGCACCGTGCTGCCCTCTTTCATCACCTATCATCGGCAGTGCTGCCATCTTGACAGACCTAAACCTTAGTGCTACCAAGTTAACCTCACTAGCTCGAGATAAACAAATCCACGTGCTTTTTGACAGCCACGTGCTTTTTTGATAGCTGTCATCCGCCATCTTTGAGCACAGTGCTGCCCTCTTTAGCTACTTACCTTTGAAATGTGGTGGCGGATAATTTGAAAAATGCTTTTCGACAAGCAGCCATCTTTAATCCGGAGAGAACAGTGCTGCCCTCTATGTGGTGGCGGCAAATTGAAAAATTCCACGTGCTCTTGTTTGAAAACAAACTCACGTGCTTTTTTGACAGCTGTCATCTGCCATCTTTGAGCACAGTGCTGCCCTCTTTAGTTTGAAATGTGGTGGTGGTAAATTCCACGTGCTCTTGTTTGGAAACAAAGCCACGTGCAGCAGTCATCCGCCATCTTTAATCAACAGAGCACTGTGCTACTATCATGCGGGCAATTTCATCACCTGTCATCCGCCATCTTTAATCCACAGAACACCGTGCTGCCCTCTTTATGGCTACTACCTTAAGCACGTAGTAGCGGACAATTTGAAAAGTTCTGTTAGCTATCATCCGCCATCTTTAATCAAGAGAGCACCGTGCTGCCATCTTTAGCTAGATACCTTTGAAATGTGGTGGCGGCAAATTGAAAAATTCCACGTGCTCTTGTTTGGAAACAAACTCAAGTGCTTTTTCGACAGCTACCATCCGCCATCTTTAATCAACAGAGCATAGTGCTGCCCTCTTTAGTTTGAAATGTGATGGCGACAAATTCCACGTGCTCTTGTTTGGTAAACATAGCCATGTGCTTTTTTGACAGCTGTCATCCGCCATCTTTAATACAGAGAGCACCGTGCTGCCCTCTTTATCGTAGTAGATGTAAATTCGCCACCTGTCATCCGCAGTGCTGCCATCTTTAGCTAGATACCTTTGAAATGTGGTGGCGGATAATTTAAAAAGAAAAATTCTACAGCAGCCCTCTCTCGACGCTAATTGCGTAAGATGGCGGCTATACATGACTCCTTAAGGGTGCTTACGCAAGATGGCTGCTATACACAGGTTCTTATGAGACGGCCTTGGGATGCTTGCGCAAGATGGCAGTTATACATGGCTCCTTATGAGATACCCTAGGGATGCTTGCGCAAGATAGCGGCTGCTCTTATGGGACGGCTTAAGGGTCCTTGGCTAGAGACTCCCTAAGGATGCTTGCGCAAGATGGCGGACACAAGATGGCGGCTATACATAACTCCTTATGAGACGCTTTAAGGGTGCTTGCGCAAGATGGTTGCTACTCTTATGAAGAATGCTAGCTTAGAGGCTAACGTGTCGTGATAGTTCGATTCATTAAATTTAGGGCTTAAATGCAAAATGTTAAATATATCGAAAACGGTGCACCGTAGAGCAAAACGGACAAAATTTTTCTGCCTAATACCTCGGTTCGCAGTATGAGGAACAAGAAAATCATAGTCTAATGATGGGATCAACGGTTCGGTTCCTACTTAGGCCCTTTGGCATTTGCTCTGTTTTAGCTTGTATTGAAGCGAGTCTTCGTAACATGATCAGGTCTAGCTATGGTAGAGAGTATAACGTACCGTGCAGGTTCGATTCATTAAATTTGGAGGCTTAAATGCAAAATGTTAAATATCTCAAAAACGATGCATCGTAGAGCAAAACGGACAAAATTTTTCCGCCTAATACGTAGGTTCGTAGTATCAGGAACAAGAAAAAACATAGTCTAATGATGAGATCAACGGTTCGATTCCTACTTAAGCCCTTTGGCATTCGCAGCTATCTATTTCTTCAAGATGGTGGCTGCTCTTATGAGAAACAAGATGCCTTGAGACGTCCTAGGGATGCTTACGCAAGATGGCAGACACAAAATGGTGACTATACATAGCTCCTTATGAGACGGCCTAGGGGTGCTCGCACAAGATGGCGGCTACTCTTATGAAGAAAGCTAGCTTAGAGGCTACTGCGCAAGATAACAGCTGCTGTTATGCATGTGGTGGAGGGCAATTTGAAATTCTATGTGCTTAATCAACAGAGCACCCTGCCGCCCTCTTTAGCTGAAATGTGGTGGTGGATAATTTGAAAAATTCTTTTGACAGCTATCATCTTTAAAAACAATGGCGACTATACATAGGCTGTTAAGGTCTTATCATTCTCCTCCTCCTCCTCCTCCTCCTCCCCCTCCTCCACCTCCTTCTCTACCGCCTCCTCCGCCTCTTATGTCAAGGCATAGCTTTATATCGAACAAGTTTAAACCTGCATCGCGAAGGCAAGCGCGTGCAGCGATAACATTATTGTGCATGTTTAGACTTTCGAAACATAAGAAGAGTAGAATCAAACGCTGTACTCGATACGACATGTGATCAGAACATTGATTGATGCGTTCAGAAAACAAAATAAGTGATCAAGACTAGAATCGAACAATGTACTCAATACATCATGTGTTTAGAATATGTCAGGGGATACGCTTGTTCTAAGAAGATCAGATTGAAACATAACAAGACTAGAACAGAACACTGTAATCGATGTTGTTAACTTCAACATGTGATCAGAACATTGATTGATGTGTTCAGAACACAAAATAAGTGATCATGACTAGAATCGAACACTGTACTCTATACAACATGTGATCAGAACATTGATCGATGTGTTCAGAACACGAAATAAGTGATCAAGACTAGAATCGAACACTGTACTCAATACAACATGTATTTAGAACATGTTAGGGGGTACCCTTGTTCTAAGAAGATCAGAATGAAACATAACAAGACTAGAATCGAACACTGTAATCGATGTTGTTAACCTCAAGATATGATCAGAACATTGTTTGATGTGTTCAGAGCAAAAGTACAATTTTGATGATTTGCGCAGCTAACTCGCTCGGTAAACGATGTGGCCAAAGTATAACTTCAAATTATTTACCTTCCATCATTCGTCTTGTGTGTAAAAATCAGTCGAACAAGTTATCGCATAAACATGGCTGAAAAAATCGTGATAGGGTATGGAACCCAGGGGTTACATCTTATCAGAAGGGCAAAAAGGATGAAAGGACTCTTCCTCCTCCTTACCGCACATTCCTTGAAGGGCTAATTGGCTGAAGGGCTAATGGGCTAAAGGGCTAATGGGCTAAAGGGCTAATGGGCTAAAGGGCTAAAGGAGCAACAACCTCGTCGATCGCTATCAGCAAGAACGCTTGTACTTTGTTAAGTGTAGAAAATTAATCTTTATTTGTAAATGGTTTCATGTTCAGAACAAGGAATGGAAAATCCCCGAGGTGCGATGAGTTACGTTTTTCGAACTAGTGTTTGGAACACACAACTTTTCAAGATGATAGCAGAGAGTTTAGCAATGTTCTGTTGTTGGATTTTAAATTCCGCGCTACAACATGCATAAGGTGGTAGCCTTGAGGTTTACCGCCGTAAAGATGGCAAGAGTGAGGTTAACAATGTTCTGTTGTTGGATTTTAAATTCCGCGCTACAACATGCATAAGGTGGCAGTCTTGAGGTTTACCGCCGTAAAGATGGCAAGAGTGAGGTTAACAATGTTCTGTTGTTGGATTTTAAATTCCGCGCTATAACATGCATAAGGTGGCAGCCTTGAGGTTTACCGCCGTAAAGATGGCAGCAGTGAGGTTAGCGACGCTCTATTGTCCTTCAAAGTGAGGTTAGGGTTCGTCAAGAAGACAGCTGTCAAAAAAGCACGTGGCTTTCTCTTTAATCAACATACTATAGACGTGGTATAATTTCAAACACGCACACATAGCTATGTCTGACCTCAACGGGTTGAAACTTGGTTTCTTCCGAACATCGTAACTTTAAGCTAATCATAAATAGTTGTTCACTTTAATCCTCACGAGGGGTGCGTACATAGCTATGTCTGACCTCAACGGGTTGAAACTTGGTTTCTTCCGAACATCGTAACTTTAGTCTATTGACAAATAGTTATTTTCTTTAATCTGCATGTCATAGAAGAGGTTAATCTTATAATTTCAAACACGCACACGTAGCTATGTCTGTCCTCAACAGGTTGAAACTTGGTTTCTTCCGAACATCGTAACTTTAAGCTAATCATAAACAGTTGTTCTCTTCAATCCTCATACTATAGACGTGGTGCGCACATAGCTATGTCTACCCTCAACTGACTGAAAATTCGTTTCTTCTAAAACATCGTAACTTTAGTCTATTGATAAATACTTGTTCTCTTCAACCCGCATACTATAGACGTGGTGCGCACATAGCTATGTCTGCCCTCAACGGGTTGAAACTCGGTTTCTTCTAAAATATCGTAACTTTAGTCTATTGATAAATAGTTGTTTTCTTTAATCCTCATGCTATAGACGAGGTTCTTCGAGTTGCATGTTTGTAAAAGATAGCTAGGCTAGCTGATAACAAACTAACTAACTAACTAACTTTTGTAACCCTTTCATATCCGATCATCATTATGTGCGATGCAAGTGCTAACGCTACATTCATATATTTTTGTTCTTTTCTAGGTATATCAAGAGTTAACATCGACATTTATTCGAAAATCTAAAAAATAGTATTCCGCTTTTTTGTAGAAAAACTATAGAGATGATTAACTACATAGGTCATCTTTCAACTACAACTACCAAGCCGCTGACAAGTCTACTGCTAAATGAGCAATTTAAAGTGATTTCTCTACGAAGATTTAAAACGAAATTTAGAGAGAAGATGTTATACGTCTACAAAGACTTTCAAGTTTTTAACTAATAGATTTAGTGTGCTAACTGATTTAGAAATAGGAGAACTAAATCAACGTTCTATTAGCATTATATATCGCGGAATAGAGAACGAATCTTGTGTTATTAGTTTTGTTGATGTATAATATATTAAGAAACCACACCTGTTACACCTTACAAAGCTCTTAATGCGTGAATTATACTAAGCACTTCGAGGTATTTCTACATATTAGCTATATGCATATAGAATTTTAATACAAACATACATCTATACCCCTACCGTTGATAAAATGCAACAACTTTAGCTAACTTACACTCTTTAGTTAAAATGTTGTTCTATTACAGCAGCTTTAAAATATTATCTTTCGAATGTTACACTACACAGCTCGCAGAATAACATTGTAGATACCTGATAATTTTTTGATTTAACATGACGTAGGGAGAGATGAATGTTCTATACCTGACAAAGTAAAAGCGCTCTTGCAGATAACGTTTGATAAGGGTGTTACTTAATATCCTTCTCTCGAGTTGCAAGGTTAAAAACTAGAAAAAGCAGCTTTAAAGTATTATAGTGTTAGAATTTCTTCCTGCAAGCGTTGTTTTCGATATTAGTTATGAAACACTCTACAGCTTGAAGTGTAGCATTAACAGATAGATATTCCATTAGTATAATCTTTTGCTAACGTCCTCGTCAGTGCACTCAAGTTTAGAGCTTTCTTTAGGGCTTTTACGATTGTACAGCTTTAAAATAACAAGCTATTAACAGTCTTTATTCTTAAGTGCTACCTTATTAATATACATACACATACATCCTTAGTAAAACCCTAAATCTTCTTTAATTCTTTGTACTTTCTACTTCTCTAGTTGCTGAGGTCTCTGTAACGATAGAGGGTGTTTTGATTTAACATGACGCGTAAGGGTATCTACCCTCGTAAACGATGCCTCACACTGCTCGCAGGTGAACGTAGTAGACGCTTCTCCATGTTTGATTTGTAAATGCCGTGTAAGGGCATCTCTTCTTGTAAAAGTTACATCGCACTGCGAGTAGGGAAACATGACATTACAACAGTATGACTTCTTTCCTCTATGACATTTCAACAGTATAATCATCTACTTCTGTTCAACAGTATGACTTCTTTCCTCTATGACATTGCAACAGTATGACTTCTTTCTTCTATGACATTGCAACAGTATGACTTCTTCCCTCTATGACATTGCAACAGTATAATCATCTACTTCTATAATGATAGACATTACAACAGTATGACTTCTTTCCTCAATGACATTGCAACAGTATGACTTCTTTCCTGTATGACATTGCAACAGTATGGCTTCTTTCTTGTATGACATTGCAACAGTATGACTTCTTTCCTCTATGACATTGCAACAGTATAATCATGTACTTCTGTTCAACAGTATGACTTCTTTCCTCTATGACATTGCAACAGTACGGCTTCTTGCCTCTATGACATTGCAACAGTATAATCATCTACTTCTATAATGATAGACATTGCAACAGTATGACTTCTTTCCTCTATGACATTGCAACAGTATGACTTCTTTCCTCTATGACATTGCAACAGTATAATCATCTACTTCTATAATGATAAGACATTGCAACAGTATGACTTCTTTCCTCTATGACATTGCAACAGTACCTATGACTCCTTTCCTCTATGACATTGCAACAGTATGACTTCTTTCCTGTATGACATTGCAACAGTATGGCTTCTTTCTTGTATGACATTGCAACAGTATGACTTCTTTCCTCTATGACATTGCAACAGTATAATCATCTACTTCTGTTCAACAGTATGACTTCTTTCCTCTGTGACATTGCAACAGTATGACTTCTTTCCTCTATGACATTGCAACAGTATAATCATCTACTTCTATAATGATAGACATTGCAACAGTATGACTTC
Organism: Anabrus simplex; assembly: GCF_040414725.1. Classification (NCBI taxonomy): domain Eukaryota; kingdom Metazoa; phylum Arthropoda; class Insecta; order Orthoptera; family Tettigoniidae; genus Anabrus; species Anabrus simplex. The sequence goes on from NC_090268.1 coordinate 249,616,105, forward strand.
TTTCCTCTATGACATTGCAACAGTATGGCTTCTTTCCTGTATGACATTGCAACAGTATGGCTTCTTTCCTGTATGACATTGCAACAGTATGACTTCTTTCCTCCATGATATTGCAACAGTGTAATCATCTACTTCTATAATGATAGACATTGCAACAGTATGACTTCTTTCCTCTATGACATTGCAACAGTATAATCATCTACTTCTGTTCAACAGTATGACTTCTTTCCTCTATGACATTGCAACAGTATGGCTTCTTCCCTCTATGACATTGCAACAGTATAATCATCTACTTCTGTTCAACAGTATGACTTCTTTCCTCTATGACATTGCATGTACTTATTATTCGCCTTGGAATACCACCCGCTGCACTGACTTAGACCGCCTCGAATTGATGATTTTACGAAGTGAACCATGTCGATATCGGTTAGCAGTTCGAAATTCACCTGCGTGTGTTTCAACATAGCATCCCAACTTAACCCGGACGCAGTAAATACTCGCATGGTGTAACAGTATAATCATCTACTTCTGTTCAACAGTATGACTTCTTTCCTCTATGACATTGCAACAGTATGACTTCTTTCCTCCATGACATTGCAACAGTATGACTTCTTTCCTCTATGACATTGCAACAGTATAACCCTTTACTTCTGTTCAACAGTATGACTTCTTCCCTCTGTGACATCGCAGCAGTATGGCTTCTTTCTTCTATGACATTGCAACAGTATGACTTCTTCCCTCTGTGACATCGCAGCAGTATCGCTTCTTTCCTCTGTAACATTGCAACCAGTATAACGTCTTACCTCTGTGACGATAGACATTGCAACAGTGTAGTCGCGTAAGCCTAGTGCTAACAAAGACTTAACTTTAAGTACTACGTTAATCACAGGAATGTAAACGCTCCCTAGTATGTGTTAGTATGTGTCGCTAAAGATGCGACTTCTAGAAAAAAAATCTTAGGAGTGTAGATGCTCGCTAGTATGTGTAAGCCTAGTGCTAACAAAGACTTAACTTTAAGTACTACGTTAATCACAGGAATGTAAACGCTCCCTAGTATGTGTTAGTCTGTGTCGCTAAAGATGCGACTTCTAGAAAAAAATCTTAGGAGTGTAGATGCTCACTAGTATGTGTAAGCACACGTTACCGAAGACTTAACTTTAAGTACTACATTAATTACAACAATGTAAACGCTTGCAAGTATCCGAGTTTTGTATCACTCAGTTTTAGTTATAGCATTGTTTACTACGGCTTAACATCAACTAAAACTCATACATACAAGAATTACATTATTAATTGTAAGATAAAGCGTGTGTATATGATAATTACATCGCGAAGTAAAAGTACGTAAACATTACTAGAAGTAAAATCATTCAAGATAAAACTTGTACATATGAGATGTAAATAAATAATGTAGAACTAACATATTCTTTTATTTTAGATTAGGTATTACCTTTACCTTCTCCTACTCCTAACTCTTAAAAGTTTTGTTTATTACATCAGGTAGAAGAGTAAGTATGTTAAGAAAGAAAGTGTTTAGCAAATTCGTAAGTATGTTCTCATCTTAGAAGAAGAGCAGCACTGTAAGTATGTTGAGAAGAGATTTTTTCTAAACTATGCTCGATTCTAGTCTTGCAATGCTGTGTTCTTAAACGGTAGTATGTGTTTAAGTCTGAACTGCACACTCTCGCTTTTGCAATGCGTGTTCGGTAAAGATGTACCTCGGTAGAGTAAGTAAAGGTAGACGATGTTATAAGAGTTGCTATCTTGTGTAAGCTGTTCAGAATTCCAGTCTAATTTCTTTCTTAGAACAAAGGTATACCCTAGATATGTTGTAAACACATCAACCGATGTTCTGATCATATGTTGTATCAAGTACAGTGTACGAAATTATTATATATAGAAAGAGAATCGCTGGGCTGATGACAGCTGTCAGAAAAGCATATAAGTTTGTAAAGCACGTGGAATTTACCGCCACCGGGGCAGCACTGTTCTCTCTGGATTAAATGCTTTGTTTCCAAACAAGAGCACGTGGAATTTGCCGTCACCCGGCAGCACGGTGATTAAAGATAGCGGAGCACTGTTCTCTCTGGATTAAATGCTTTGATGGCGGATGACAGCTGTCAGAAAAGCGCATAGGTTTGTAAAGCACGTGGAATTTACCACCACCACATAGAGTGCAGCACTGTTCTCAAAGATGGCGGATGACAGCTGACGAAATTGCCCGCAGCACAGCGCTCAAAGATGGCGAATGACAGCTGCACGTGGCTTTGTTTCCCAACAAGAGCACATAGAATTTTTCAAATTGCCGCCACCACATAGAGTGCAGCACTGTGCTCTGTTGATTAAAGATGGTGGATGACGGCTGTCAAAAAGGTGGGTGATAGGTGATGAAATTGCCCGCAGCACGGTGCTCAAAGATGGCGGATGACAGCTGTCAAAAAAGCACGTGGCTATGTTTACCAAACAAGAGCACGTGGAATTTACCGCCACCACATAGAGGGCAGCACTATACTCTGTTGATTAAAGATGGTGGGTAGTAGCTGTCAAAAAAGCACGTGGCTATGTTTACCAAACAAGAGCACGTGGAATTTGCCGCCACCACATAGAGGGCAGCACGGTGCTCAAAGATGGCTGCTGTCACGTAGAATTATCTGCCACCACAGGTATCTAGCTAAAGAGGGCAGCACTGAGGTTTGCGATGCAAGATGGCTGCTGTCAAAAAAGCATTTTTCAAATTATCCGCCACCACATTTCAAAGGTAAGTAGCTAAAGAGGACAGCACTGTGCTCAAAGATGGCGGATGACAGCTGCACGTGGCTTTGTTTACCTCGCGCTAGTTAGGTTAAGTTGGTAGCACTAAGGTTTAGACCCGTCAAGATGGCAGCACTGCCGATGACAGGTGACGAATTTTACAGCTACTGCGATATAGAGGGCAGCACAGTGCTTTGTAGTTTAAAGATGGCGGATGACAGCTGTCAAAAAAGCACGTGGCTGTCATAAAGCACGTGGCTTTGTTTACTTCGCGCTAGTTAGGTTAAGTTGGTACCACTAAGGTTTAGGTCCGTCAAGATGGCAGTACTGAGGTTAGCGATGCGTTGTTGTCTGTCAAAAAGCACGTGGCTTTGTTTACAAATCTGTCAAAAAGCACGTGGCTGTCAAAAAGCACATGGCTTTGTTTACCTCATGCTAGTTAGGTTAAGTTGGTACCACTAAGGTTAGACCCGTCAAGATGGCAGTACTGAGGTTAGCGATGCGTTGTTGTCTGTCAAAAAGCACGTGGCTGTCAAAAAACACGTGGGTTTGTTTACCTCACGCTAGTTAGGTTAGGTTGGTACTAGTGAGGTTTAGGTCCGTCAAGATAGCAGCAGTGAGGTTAGCGTTGCGTTGTTGTCGATGACAGCTGTCAAAAAGCACGTGGCTTTGTTTACAAATTCAAATCTCGCGCCAAAATTCAAATTTCCCGCGGGCGGCGGCGGCGGAGGCGGAGGCGGCGGCGGAGGAGGAGGCGGAGGAGGCGGCGGGAGGAGGAGGAGGCGGCCGAATCCCTGCATTATACTACTGACGCCTAATAACGCACAATGCATTAATAATGAATAACTTCGCATAAAATGATATCGTATTTTTAATAACTGGATTTTCACGAAATGAATGAAAAATTCTACTAGATCTTTTTATTGTCAGTCAGAACAAGTTAAAATGGGCCTAGAAAAACGTTTCACTCCGTGACCAAATACATCACACTATACTCTCACCCGACAGCGCGCTTCCACACGATTGAAAATGAGTAACCATGGATTTCTTATATTATTTACGTCAAAATTTTTACGTCGAATGAACATCTTAATTTGACATCACAAAATATAGGCAGTAAACACACGGAAATGACGATCTACATTGGACGTGATATCACTTCGAAACCCTATTTAATAACTTTTTTACAACATCATACGGCACTCACAAGACTTCAAAAATTTATCCAAGTGGAAAACAAAACAAATGACCCTTTTTGTTTAGTCGTATTCTAACATTTACAAAAACCACATAGGGGTGACCACTGCGTCGTATATACCCCATTCAAATACACATTTTAGAGATCATGAAACAAGATATAATAGGTAGTAAGATGGTAAGTCACATACCTTATGTTACGCCATCGGTCATCATTGGGCTCACCAGCGACCCTGGTATTTTTATTTAGTCATTTTTACATTTCTGGCTTTACAGGTCATTATATTTCTTCAGGTTTCCTGAAATTAAAGCATTAAAAAAAGAAAATACCCTTCACTTGTTTTTGTTGAGCGCGCACGGTAGACTGTAATTATTTCCGCACACGACTTACTTTCTTCATCCACTCCAAATTTTATTCAGTACTTTGACCGTCTTGTCTGGTACAACTATTTCCACTCAAGAAAAACTATCTCCACATGGAGTCAAGACCCCAGCCACAATGGCTAAAATATGTTGGTTGAACTTAGTCTACTTTTGTTGTTTGATTTCACAGAGCAGCTCAACCCTCTGTCGTCAGCTTCGTAACACAAAATGCAGGAGGTTTCGTTATGGCGTCAATTCTTATATATAGCAGCTACCCCCTCTCTCCGGGCATCTCCCTTTGCCGCTAAAAAAATTTCTATAACTTTTCTGACTTAACTAAACTGTAATTACAAGAGTTTTGAAGGTGACTACATACTCGCTACATTTCTGGCGGTAGTGTTCACGGATATTTAAATTTTTATACGTGTTCGATTTGTGGGATAAATGACCTCATTTGATAGGCACTATATTTTCTACTTGGCTTGGGCATGCCATATACACGCGCTTTGAAATAGTTCACAAAAATGACTTAAGATTCTTCCGCCGTCGACACGTGCGGCTGACGTCACGTATCCCAGAGCGTGGGACCGAAGGTAATCACCCCCTCGTCACGTGTCAATTCCATGCTATCAAGAATCGAACTTGTTATTAAATTGACAATTTCATACTTAATATTCTTAGGGCACAAAGGTCATGGGTTCAATACCTACATTGTAACGTGATCTTTTTTCTTAATAATGTGGTATAGGCTACCCATTATTAACAGGAATAACTGCAAAATTAAGGCATAATTAAACAGACGTTTATCGGAAACAGCTATGGATTAGGTATACAAACAATCTTCATCAGTACTGGTACTGTACTAAAATTACTGAACACAATTACAACACTGTAGGCATCCCATAATGGTGTAAATGTGGAGTATGTGTATTTATTTGTGAGGAACATTCCTACTATACCTTTCATTCGTAGTTTGTTTCACAGTACATAACAGTAATCTTCTCCAAATTTTCCACAGTCAGGCTGTGTCTTTTGCCTGTTAAAATATTTTTAGAAGCAGAAAAAGTGCTCTCTATACTCACAGATGTTGGAGGGGCTTAGCAAAATTTACCTACGTCTTTCAGCTCAATTTCACTCGATAGGTCTTCTTTTTCCCCATCCATTACCTGATGTACCCTTTTCTGCACTGAATTACCTGGATTCTTCTGCAATACACTAGTCCACCTCTCTTTTATTTTATCTCCTATTTTACCCCTAGTACTTTGTACATTATTCTCAGCTTCCTTAATTACAAAAATAGCTGTTTGAGACTGTTTATTTTTTTCTATTTTTGTAATGGTGACTGGAAGAAATGAAAAATTTGCCTGAATATATGCAATGTCTCTCTGAACACTGGAATAATCCTTTAGCAGATCTTTGCCCATACGACACACATGCAGAGTTGTCTGTCAAGGGCATATTGTCTATCACAGATGTCCCATATAATACATGGCAGCTTCCATTGGGGAACCCCAACGGCTGTGGTGGAAAGGGAAGAGGGGAATTTCTCTCGGAAATTTTATTCATTTACAGAACACTTTTGAGGAGAGGTGGAGTAGCAATCATGTAGGAAACAGCATCAGAGACAAGGAGAAGGACTTTATGATCATCAACATTCCCAGGATACAATGATTGGAGCCCCTTGTTGATGATGTGCACAATGCTTTGCTGTACTTTCTGAAGCTGCTTAGAGCAAAGAAGGGGAGCAGTAGATGCCAATTGGATTCCAGTTTTCCTACTATAAGATTAGCAATGTACCTGCCCACAGAGTTCGTGGTTTTGTTCACACACGCCATATGCAAGACTCGCAAATATCCTCCGTGACCGACAAAATTACCTCTTTGTAACAAATATCTAACAAGTAGTTTTTCTTTAATGTAGATGTTGAAAGTATATACTGTTGGTGTATTTCTTTAAACAAATCTCTGAAAACGGACTATGCACATGCAACTAGGGCTCTACACATATCAGCATAGAAAGTACTATGGGTTGTGGGAGGTATTCTTTGTGTGAGCAGAGTCTGTCCAATGTTACTATTCATGGCTGATTTTGCTTTGTGACTGGCACTATCAGCATGCTGCTGAAGGTGGCATTTTTTCTCTTGTGAAATAGCTAATGAATAAAATTTGTAATTTCGAATTATTTTATTTGCCCACTATTACTCTAAAGTTAATTAAGAACAAGAACACTCCAGGCCACAAAAGGCCTTGGCTTTCAATAACAGCTGCTGCTCAGCTTTAGGCTTGCAGATATTAGATAGCCGTGTGGTCAGCACACCACATCCCTCAGCTATATTGCCTTGCCTCTGCGACCGCTGTTCACTGTAGCTTCCTAATTGCCCTCACGCAGCTCGGTCAACGCCTTTCCAGACCTTACATCTTTCTAAATTACTGCCGGTGCTGGTATCTAGGGAAAGGTGCAGTGGTATCCTTAACCGTGCATTTAGGTGGCTGAGAATAGTTATTCATCATTATATTTTTCACTTGTGCCAGATAAATGTGTAGAATTTCCTTTCCTAGCACATACCAAATAATCGGTTACGGAATAAAACACGACTGTTGTCAGGATTGATCCTATTTTTTTTTCTTGACATATTGGTTGAACTTCAGCATGTCCACAAGAAGCAAATGTAAATAATAAAATTATTATGTTCGTACGCATAGAAGTAAATTGGCAACTGTCGTGTCTGTAATGCAAACAAAATGTAGGCTGTTTATTAAATACAAAACATTAGGCGGCTGATTTTCTTATAAATGTTTACACAGAGATGGCCTAGTCACAATAACAAGGCATTCTCTTGATCACAAGCTACAAATAACAAGCAGCACGGACAATGCGGTGATTGTGATCACGTCACGACAAAAAATCACTGATATCAGAAAATCACGATATCAAATCACGCTGTGACTCACAAATCACGGTATCGCTCATCACTACCGTTGAGGGCCAAGTCAATGGATATTGAATTTTCACAATCGGATTGTAATCGAAATCGACTTTCAACCTATTAGGTCGTGTTATGTACATTTAGTACGTGTTGAAGAGATGTTAGGTACAGAATAAAAATGGCCAACCGGACACCAATGGGATCCGAACCCACAACCTCCCGATTTCACATCGGTTGCTCTACCACTATAGAGTGCGTTTAAGTCGCCCGTTGAGGGCCAAGTCAATGGATATTGAATTTTCACGACCGGACTGTAATCGAAACCGACTTTCAACCTATTAGGTCGTGTTACATACATTTAGTACGTGTTGAAGAGATGTTAGGTACAGAACAAAAATGGCCCACCGAACACCAGTGGGATCCGAATCCACAACCTCCCGATTTCGCGTCGGTTGCTCTACCGATTGAGCTTATGATTAGTGAGGATGAAGATGAGGTATCGTCTTCCCATCCTTTCGATGGAGTGGTAGAAAAAGGCATTTTCATTGTTGCAGAATTTGTGTATAATGAGAAGACTAAACGAGAAACAAAGAAAGGCTTCATCGGAGAGGTGGTGGAAGTAGGTGGAGGATTAGCAACTGCAATATTTTTGAGAAAATCCAACAAGGTTGATAATGTTTACATATTTCCTGATGTTGAAGATGTTCAGTGTGTAAATATAAGTCAAATTTTGAAAACTGTGCAACCATACCAAATTGTTAGGGAACAACATTACTTCAGGGGTACTGAGTGCCAGTGAAACATTCTTTGTAGTGTTAAGGTGACATTTTTCTTGTGCTTGAGGGTCAATAAAAGTTCATTTTTCTAATTTTTTACATCAGAGGTATTTATTGTTCACAAAGTTGATTTTTCCTTCAGTCCCAACCAGTGTCCAAAATTGGGTGTTCACTACTGCTCTTCAAGGTGTACACTATTAGCATTTCTGTACTTATTTTACAGATATGTTAACTCAGTAAAACATTAAATATAGAGGATAAGCAGAACTGATGAGAAAGCCAGTAGGTATCACATCAAGTACCAAATTATCTCTGACAATGACTGGGGAGTAGCAAAAAGTTATTAAATTTAAAATTTCCTTAAGGTTGTCCATTACTGGGCAGGTTACCCTATATTACGTTGTTCATAAATCAATCGATTCTTTGTTCTTCGACTTATTTATGAGGGAGGCGAATTGTAACATTTCAAATCCCGTTACAAGGATTCATTTGCATTATTATTATTATTATTATTATTATTATTATTATTATTATTATTATTATTATTATTATTGTAATTCTTCTTATTATTTGATTCTATTCTATAAATCTGATTACACTATGTTTTAATTAATTATTGCTTGCTTTATTGTATTTAATGTATTGTGTATAAATATGTTTGTCTGTTAGCATTTAATATGGGAAGAACAGCTGGTAAAATGAGATGAGATCTATAGAGAAACCAAAGTAATAGATGGTATTAGTGATCACGAAGCTGTTTTTGTCGTACCGTAGTTTAAAATAAATGTGAAAGAAAGGAAGGTCTTAAAATTAGGACTATTAGGCAGTACCATATGGCCGATAAAACAGGCATGAGGGAGTTTTTAAAAAGTAACTCTGATTGGTGGAAAATAGTAAATGAAAATGTAAACAGACTCTGGGATGGGATTAAAGCAATTGTTGAGGAATGTGGAGAAAGGTTTGTACCTTTAAATATGGTAAGGAATGGTTATGATCCACTATATTATAACAGAGAAGTAAAGAGACTGAGAAGGAGGTGCAGGTTGGAAAGAAGTAGAAATGTTTGTGGAAGTAAGGAGAAATTGAAGAACTTACTAGGAAAGCGAATCTAGCAAAGGAGTCAGTTAAGGATAACATGATGGCAAGCATAATTGGCGGTCATACAAATTTTAGTGAAAAATGGAATGGTGTGTATGTGTATAGGTACTTTAAGGTAGAAACGGGTTTTAAGAAGGACATTCCAGGAATCATTAATGAACAAGGGGAGTGTGTGCGAGGTTCTTTAAATGACAGAAGTATTCAGTCAGCAGTATGTAAAGATTGTTGGTGACAAGGATAATGTCCAGATAGAGGAGGTGACTAATACTAAAGAAGTATGAAAATTTATATATGATAACAATGACAAGGTCTTTGCTGGCAGGACCTAGTGTTCACACTGAACTATGTCTTCTGGTATAGGCTAGAGTAATTTTGTTACTTTCATTGACCTGTCTCTGTCTTATCCTTGGCTTTGACAATATGAAAGTGACTGAGGTATGAGCGATGCCAGTAACGCCATTCTTTATGCAGCCAGTCCCTGCTATGAATGGTGTGAAAATGTTGCTCACAGGGTCAGTTGTGCATGCATTTCAGTGGGCTTGGAAGACTGATATATAATCGCAACTCCTGGCTCAGTGAGAAAAGCACCAGGAAACTACATCATTCCTCATTTCCCTAGTAAGCCTCTTCAGTGATGCCTAGGCCATCTATGACAGCTGATGGCAGAGCTGTTGAGGATCCAACCGGCCTTAGGTATGAGGACTGAACATACACATACAACAACGACATTTACAGTAAGATACAAAAGTTAAAAACTAAAAAAGCAGCTGGAATTGATAAGATTAAGGGGGATATACTAAAGACAATGGGTTGGAATATACAGTAGTACCATATCTGAAGTATTTATTTGATTATTGTTTGCATGAAGAAGCTATGCCAAATGAATGGAGAGTTGCTATATTAGCCACTGTGTATAAAGAAAAGGGTGATAGATATAAAGCTGAAAATTACAGGCTAGTCAGTTTGACATGCATAGCATGTAAGCTTTGGGAAAGCATTCTTTCTGATTATATTAGACATGTTTGTGAAATTAATAACTGATTCGATAGAAAGCAGTTCGGGTTTAGGAAAAGTCGTACCCCTGAAACTCAACTTGTAGGATTTTAGCAAGATATAGCAGATATCCTGGATTCTGATAGTCAGATGAACTGTATCGCGATTGACCTATCTAAGACATTTGATAGGGTAGATCCTGGGTGTCTACTGGCAAAAATTGGGAAGTGGGGTGTTCCGAGCTGTCAGTGGAGAGATGGCATGGAGAATGGCGAATAAGTTTGAGTGGTGTCTTTAAAAGTAGGAAAGATCACAATATGAAGAAAAAGCTGGAATTTAATGGGACAAATTGGGGAAAATATTCATTTTTAGAAAGGGGAGTTAGGGACTGGAATAACTTACCAAGGGAGATGTTCAATAAATTCCAATTTCTTTGCAATCATTTAAGAAATGGCTAGGAAATCAACAGATAGGGCATCTGCCACCTGGGTGACTGCCGTAAATGCAGATCAGTAGTGATTGATTGATCGATTGATTGACTGACGATGACGAAAATGTTTTCATTCCCCGTCCGAAGGGCGGGGCGAGCTCCCTAGAGAGTAGATTGATTGATTGATTGATTGATTGATTGATTGATTGAACAGTGCAGTGCTATTGCTCACAGCCTCAGTATGGTCAATCAATCAATCAATCAATACTGATCTGCATTTAGGGCAGTCGCCCAGGTGGCAGATTCCCTACCTGTTGCTTTCCTAGCCTTTTCCGAAATGATTTCAAAGAAATTGGAAATTTATTGAACATCTCCCCTAGTAGGTTATTCCAATCCCTAACTCCACTTCCTATAAATGAATATTTGCCCCAGTTTGTCCTCTTGAATTCCAACTTTATCTTCATATTGTGATCTTTCCTACTTTTATAAACGCCATTCAAACTTATTCGTCTACTAATGTCATTCCACGCCATCTCTCCGCTGACAGCTCGGAACATACCACTTAGTCGAGCAGCTCTTCTTCTTTCTCTCAATTCTTACCAACCCAAACATTGCAACATTTTTGTAACGCTACTCTTTTGTCGGAAATCACTCAGAACAAATCGAGCTGCTTTTCTTTGGATTTTTTTCCAGTTCTTGAATCAGGTAATCCTGGTGAGGGTCCCATACACTGGAACCATACTCTAGTTGGGGTCTTACCAGAGACTTATATGCATTCTCCTTTACATCCGTACTACAACCCCTAAACACCCTCATAACCATGTGCAGAGATCGGTACCCTTTATTTACAATCCCATTTATGTGATTACCCCAATGAAGATCTTTCCTTATATTAACACCTAGATACTTACAATGATCCCCAAAAGGAACTTTCACCCCATCAACGCAGTAATTAAAACTGAGAGGACTTTTCCTATTTGTGAAACTCACAACCTGACTTTTAACCCCGTTTATCAACATACCATTGCCTGCTGTCCATCTCACAACATTTTCAAGGTCACGTTGCAGTTGCTCACAATCTTGTAACTTATTTATCACTCTATAGAGAATAACATCATCCGCAAAAAGCCTTACCTCCGATTCCACTCCTTTACTCATATCATTTATATATATAAGAAAACATAAAGGTCCGATAATACTGCCTTGAGGAATTCCCCTCTTAATTATTACAGGGTCAGATAAAGCTTCGCCTACTCTAATTCTCTGAGATCTATTTTCTAGAAATATAGCAACCCATTCAGTCACTCTTTTGTCTAGTCCAATTGCACTCATTTTTGCCAGTAGTCTCTCATGATCCACCCTATCAAATGCTTTAGACAGGTCAATCGCGATACAGTCCATTTGACCTCCTGAATCCAAGATATCTGCTATATCTTGCTGGAATCCTACAAGTTGAGCTTCAGTGGAATAACCTTTCCTAAAACCGAATTGCCTTCTATCGAACCAGTTATTAATTTCACAAACATGTCTAATATAATCAGAAAGAACGCCTTCCCAAAGCTTACATACAATGCATGTCAAACTTACTGGCCTGTAATTTTCAGCTTTATGTCTATCACTCTTTCCTTTATACACAGGGGCTACTATAGCAACTCTCCATTCATCTGGTATAGCTCCTCCGACCAAACAATAATCAAATAAGTACTTCAGATATGGTACTATATCCCAACCCATTGTCTTTAGTATATCCCCAGAAATCTGATCAATTCCAGTCGTTTTTCTAGTTTTTAACTTTTGTATCTTATTGTAAATGTCATTGTTATCATATGTAAATTTTATTACTTCTTTGGCCTTAGTCTCCTCCTCTATCTCAACATTATCCTTGTAACCAACAATCTTTACATACTGCTGACTGAATACTTCTGCCTTTTGAAGATCCTCACATACACACTCCCCTTGTTCATTAATTATTCCTGGAATGTCCTTCTTGGAACCTGTTTCTGCCTTAAAATACCTATACATACCCTTCTATTTTTCACTAAAATTTGTATGACTGCCAATTATGCTTGCCATCATGTTATCCTTAGCTGCCTTCTTTGCTAGATTCAATTTTGTAGTAAGTTCCTTCAATTTCTCCTTACTTCCACAGCCATTTCTAACTCTATTTCTTTCCAGTCTGCACCTCCTTCTTAGTCACTTAGATAGGTGCAATTACTGCTTTCGTCCAATCAGAAGGCACCTTACTAACACTCCATGCTAATCTCATTATTATATGAAGCCATTTTATCCCTATCTTACAAATTTATTTCACCATTTTAGGTCTAATTTCATCTAATCCTACTGCTTTATCACAATGAAGTTTAGTTACCATCCTTTCCACTTCATCAAGCATAAAATCATTATAATCTTTGTCTTCCTCCCCATGATCTGGGTTGTTTATGGTATCACTAGTAATATGTCCTTTTACGTTGAGAAGATTTTAAAAATATTCCTTCCATCTCTCCAGTGATTCCCTGTAATCCATTAGGAGTTCACCTGATTTACCCAGATTTACTGTCCAGAAAAGTTTTCCAGATGCTTGACCTAGCCTTTCCAGGTTATTACCAAAATCTTCCCACAACTCCTTCTTGGATTCATCAACTATTTGTTTCGCTCCATTTCTTTCCTCTGTGTACAGTTTCCTGTCTGCATCAATCCTTGTTTGGAGCCATTTCTGATACACTTTCTTTTTACATTTACAAGCTGCTCTCACTTCATCATTCCACCATGAAGTTCGCTTTTCCCCATCTTTACACACAGTTGTTCCTAGGTATTTCCTTGCTGCTTCTACTACAGCATCCTTGTATACCACTCATTCCTTTTCTACTAGTATATACTGTCCATGGTTTGGAACTTCACTAATCATATCCATGTATGCCTTTCTGTCTAATTTCCTTGTCCTGAAGAATTTCTACCTCTATTCATCTGAAGACAGATTTCACTGTCTCTATCCTAGGCCTAGAGGTACTTAGTTCACTACAGATCAGAGAGTGGTCTGTATCATCAAAAAATTTCCAGAAAATCTGCACATTCCTAACAGATTTCCTGAATTCAAAGTCGGTTAAGATATTATCTATTATGGCTCTGGTGCCCCTACCCTTCCATATGTAGCAGTGAATAGCCTTATGCTTGAAGACTGCATTTGTAACTGTTAATCCCATACTGAGCCGTATCCTGCCGGCCCATAAGAGATATTTGGATTATTATGTGACACGATATATAGATTTTATTCATATAAATTGCAGTCATAAATGGTAAAGTAATGAATCCCAAGATAGCTGAGACAGGAAGTCGATGGAGACATCAAGTCGCTGGATATTGCCCAACACTTCCTCAGGACCGTGAGAATAGCTTAGCGTCACCAAGCGTTGGCACAGATTGGCACGTGTACATAGTGCTGACCAAGCTAAATATTCAGCCAATGAGAACGTGAGGATATGACAAACATGGAGTCTACATCGCGCCAAGTCATAATCCCAGGTTGACCAACGTGTACAGTTGCTTGAGTTAAATTCTGTCATTTCTCGGATTTCAATAGGTCTATAAGTGAAATATAATCAGAAATACGATACAAAAATTATAGGAAGAGATTTGCTATTATTTGAACTGTGTTTTATTAATGTACTATAATTAATACTGTGTCAATACACATATGGCAAGCATTCTGATTGGTGGTTTGTCTGGACAAGCGGAAACCCCATAGTTGAAACGGCGTTACCGAAGCTTCCTTAGCATCCCAAGCTCTGGAGAGCGTCATTCTGATCGGGCCGCTTGGATAGTGCAGAAGTGTAAATCGGATCGCAAGTACTGACGTGTTATATCAGCAACAGTATATGATTTTAAACAAGTGTTTCAGTCGTACAGCTGGATGAAATAAATGATGCAGAGTTAATTGCAGATTATATTATTGCAAATTTCATTACCAACATATAGATGGTGATAATTAGCCACAGTGTAGAAGGTGCAGGAGAGACGTGCCATTGTCTCAGATTTTCGTGTCGGTCGCGTTCGCGAGGAACTCTCCATCCGTACCGCGTGCCGCTCTCAATAACTGTGTAAATATACCCTTAAATATAAAGTTTGCAGTATTAATGTGTCAGTGTGTTTGGCTGAGTTTGTAACCAAAGGTTGTTCAGCACGTGCAGAATTGAGCGGTGAAGAGATACTTATCCAAAGCCTTCTGTGTTCCAGTGTTAAATAACTTTTCAGCAAGAGGATGGCTTCGCCTATGGAAGAAGGAAGTGTATTTCTACGTGTTGAAGTAGTGATCGACATGGAGTAATACCTTAATAAGGCAGAGATGTGAGCTGCTGCCGTGTATCCAGAGAGCTGTCACAAAATTAAGAAGAGACGCATGTGTTAATTATGGAATGTTATATGGGTTATGTTAAAATACTAGTACAGTTTAAAATAGGAATTTTATTTAACAAAAAGTAAGCCTGACGGCATGTGTTTGATTCACCTTGATATTGTTGTACATACGGATAAGAGAGTAATGCATGTCCTTTATATTTTTATTTTGATTTATGACTAGATAGTTGGGATAATGAGGGATTTGTTAGGATTAGTTTATTGTTCATTTATGCATGATTACGTAGTGTAGCTTATTCCGATTTTTCCTTATATAATAGTGCTAGGAGGATTAGATTGACAAATTCATCCAAGTCAAAGTTAAATACTTCCTACGTTATTTTATTTTGATTTAGAGAGAAAATAATACCTAATTGCATGACGCATGGTATTTCAGAAGCTGTATGTAAGGAGCTGCATAACGATGTTGAATAGGATCTTCGAATTTAGGTTGGAATCTGTTTTTGCCCAATGATTTGCACAGGAAACGAACCGGGTCTCATAATGTGGAAGGCTGATGTGATTCGTAAGAGATATGAGAAGTAAGATTGCATGCGGAATTATAAATTGATTATGCAGGCCGGTTGCATGCCTGATTTGTGAAAGAATAATGTGCAGTGGATATGTACCTGCCAATTGTCTTCTGAGAGAATATTATTATCAGAATTGACGGAATTGATTCCAGACCAATGAGTCTGATGTGTGTTAATTTGTAAAAGCATGCTAGGAAGGAATGATTATACGTGAGTTTCCGTATAGCCGACAAAAGACGATATCTCATTGCAAGCTAATATATTGGCCGTGTTTTTATTAGACGGCGCGAATGAGATGATATTTCTGTGTTATAATCTTGGGAGACAGAATCCAAACCTTAGTACAGGTACAGTGTTGAGTTCAACATTTCCTGTCAGCTCACAGGCCACCAGGAAATACATGATGGATGATCGGGCTGTTGAGTGCGCAAATGTAGCAGAAGGAGGCAATGTTGCCCATTGCTTTCTACGTGATATTGATGGATAATTATATGTTTTTCCCTTACAGGATGATGTTTTATGATGTTTCATGTTGTTTGAATATCTTGTCTCGTTGTTAATGGGGAACAGCCCAAGTGCTGAGTTATATTGATGGTCAAACTAGTTCTCACTAGATCCTTTGTGGTGAACCGTGATTCACGTAGAATCTGTGTAGTATGTAAGACTTTTTCTCATTATCCGATGTAAATAGATGTGATAGTTTTGCTTATTGTTGATTTGTTGTAAATATAGCGTAGGGAAATGCTACTAGTGTTTTACATAATTCATATCATGTCCCATTGCCTCTTAGTTGTTCTTTTTTTTTGCTAGGGGCTTTACGTCGCACCGACACAGATAGGTCTTATTGCGACGATGGGATAGGAAAGGCCTAGGAATTGGAAGGAAGCGGCCGTGGCCTTAATTAAGGTACAGCCCCAGCATTTGCCTGGTGTGAAAATGGGAAACCACGGAAAACCATCTTCAGGGCTGCCGATAGTGGGATTCGAACCTACTATCTCCCGGATGCAAGCTCACAGCCGCGCGCCTCTACGCGCACGGCCAACTCGCCCGGTAGTTTTTCTTTTCATCGTAATTTTTCCTTATATTGTAATTTTCTTTAACGGTAAATTTTTGGCGACTCTCAATCTAAATTAAATTCGTAATCCGTATCGTTGCGATGATTTTGAGTGTGACTCCATGCGAAATAACTACATATCAGTGTATGCGTACACTTGTTACCATATAACATGAACAATGGACAATAAGAAGAAGATCATTTCTGAAAGTATACAAGTACCGGTATTCAATGTTATGCTTGATACTTTATTTCACTTTGTTTCTTTAAACAATTATCGTTGTTAATGTCGAGTTATTTCTTTTATTTTGAGATTTTGTAATTACATGTTATTATTTGAGTTAATTGATTTTCAAGTAGTATGATTCGGGGATATTTATGAATAAATTCATCCTACCCCATATACTTGTTTCTCATTCGAGTTATTTATTTATTTTTATTTATTTATTTATTGGTGATAAAAGGTCCCATGAGCCTCTGGCTCGTGATAGGGACAATACAGTACATACTTTTTTCATATACAATGGCTTTTCTGTAAAGTGACAAGTACTTTTTTCTTTCTTTCTTTTTACATGTTAGGATCATAATTTTTCAGAAGTATATTCAGATATTGCATGGCTGTAATATACTAAATATGGACAATATATATATTATTGTATTAATTAAAGCAAGTTATATAGAGATTATATTAAGATATCTGTAAACGAGTAATATTCCTTCAGTTTTTTCTTAAAACATATAATCGATTTAGAGTTCTTTATAACAGGAGGCAACACATTATATTCCCTAAACATTGATGATTCTATGCCTTTCACTCCGTACTTTACTGAATTAGAATGAGAGGGATATATCCTTAATGATCCTCTAGTTTCATATCCATGAACTTCACTAAAGTGGGAGAAGTTAACAGTAGAATGGGTTAACTTCCTGTCTAGCTTATACATAAAGACTGCTGATGAAAATGCAATTTGTTTATGGAATGGCAGAATATTTGACTCTGAAAAAACTTCATGTGATGGTTTGAGGAAGGGGAATCCATACATGATTTTGATGGCTCTTTTTTGTAGGATTTCCAAATTATTAATGTAATCTTTCCTACATCTTCCCCAAATAAAGCTTGCGTATGTTAGATGTGGGTGGATTATTGCATAATATATATACTTCAATTGTTGATGAGAAAAATTACTGTATCTTAATCTGTGCATTATTCCTATCAAAGGGGTAATTTTGCTGATTACATAATCAATATGGCTTTTCCAGGAAAGTGTTGAGTCTAATATTATACCAAGATACTTAGCTGAGTTGACTCGCTCTATTACTTGGTCCTTTAGGTTAACAGTGTTAGCCGCTGTTATCTTATGGGCTGTTTTATGAAAGATTAGGTATTTTGTTTTAGTCACATTTATGATCATTTTTTTAGATAAAGCCCATTCCGATAACTTGTCCAAGTCACAATTTATGTCTTCCATAATTCGTGTTCAGCATACAATAGCATGGTATATCGAGCCTTCGCCATACCCATGGCAAAGAAAAATCTTATTAATGAACTTAATACCATAAGGGCAATTGCTAAGTTCAACGGGTACAACAGGCAGTTTATAGAACAAATAATAAACAAATATAGGTACCGGCCTAAAACCAAACTCACAGAAGAAAAAGAAAAACTCATATTTCAACCACCTTCACTTATAATAATGACGTCCACAAAATCACTAACCTTTTCCGAAAACACAACGTAAGAATTTTATTCAAAACTAACAATAGAACCTCCGAAATTTTACACAACTCTGCATCAATCAATACCCCCGGTATCTACTCCAAATCTGGAATATATGGACTAAAATGCAATGAATGCAGCAGCTCCTACATAAGTCAAACAGGACGCAACTTTATGATTAGATATTCGGAACACGTCAACGCGATGAGACACAATAAGTTCTCCGCCATGGGTGTACATATGCACGACACTAATCACAAATTTACCGACATTGAACAAGATATGGAAGTTCTTCAAACAGTAAACAAGGGACCCACAATGAAAATCATTGAAAGTTGTTACATCAATTGCGACCAATATATATTTTTTTTGCTAGGGGCTTTACGTCGCACCGACACAGATAGGTCTTATGGCGACGATGGGATAGGAAAGGCCTAGGAGTTGGAAGGAAGCGGCCGTGGCCTTAATTAAGGTACAGCCCCAGCATTTGCCTGGTGTAAAAATGGGAAACCACGGAAAACCATCTTCAGGGCTGCCGATAGTGGGATTCGAACCTACTATCTCCCGGATGCAAGCTCACAGCCGTGCGCCTCTACGCGCACGGCCAACTCGCCCGGTGACCAATATTTTAACCCCAATTATAATTTAAATGAGATTTACGAGAAACCCAATATCCTTTTTGATCTTTTAATCGATTGGCTTAAAAATACCAAACTATCGAAAAACAGTTCGATTTTCCAAGTAATCCGGAATACACACTCCCGTCAATTACCCCCACTACCCCATCCTTCCGCTCCGCCTTAGTTCCATTCCCCCGCAAGTGCTCCGCCTCCTTCCTTCCCCTCGCCTTCCCCTAGCCTCCTTTACCGTTGCTCACATACTTCGTCCGTCTCCGTCTGTGTAACAACACATTCACATGCTGCTCAAGGTGAGTCAATCATCATTTAACGATTCTAATGTTTCTAGTAACTTCTATACATTGCTTCCAACATCTAACTTAGCTATTTTCTCCTTCAGGTTCAAACTGAAGTGGGAATTCATCTTTAAATACATCACGATCTCACATGATCAAAGTAAACTTCCCTGGAACCACCTAATATCTAAAGGAACAAATGTCATTCACATAGACAGCATACAACTGTAAAAATTCACTTATCCTGGATGCACACAGACTGAATTATGTAACGAACAGCCGGAATTATAAGAATTTTATATCACACCAATTGTATCATAATTTTATCGTATTTCATGTATCACCACATTAATTGTATGTTATTTTATAATGTGTTAAAATGTGTTTTAGATGTTTTAGGAATATATATCATGTTTTAATTTGTATTCAAGGCTGATGATGGCACATAGATGCCGAAACTAGTACCATTTGACTATGTGACATATGATTAAATCACAATAAAATGTCATTGTATTGAATAGGTGGACCTTGAAAGAATTTAATTTTGTTGTTAGCAGATGAAATGATTCCTTTCAAGTATTTAATACAACTGTTATAAAATTTTGAAGCTGATGAAAAAGTGCCAGTATCACGATCATTCATTTTTTAAATATGGTGCAATCAAATGGTTCATGATGTGGGTTACTGTAGTCATGTCCTAATTCATGAACCATGGGCAACAGCTGAGTGGTCTAGTAAGTGGTCCTGAGAGTCAGGGTACCAGTTGCTATAGAATGGGAGGAGCATCTCAGAAGTTTACCTTATGTGGGATTCACATTGTATCTTATACTACCTTTGTATGTATATGTAAGATACTGATTGTGAATAAAAATGTATGTATGTATGTATGTATGTATGTACTGACAAAATCAGTCCTGTCCTGTTCATACTTGTGCTCAGGCAGTTAGGACTATACAATCCACTAGTGGCCCTTAACCTGTTAGAGGAGAGATCCTCACTTGGACTGTGTGTAAGTAAGGGTAGTATCCTGCTTCACAGAACTTTCACCGAGCATGCTCAGAACGTTTTAAGGAAGCCTCGGACCTATGGGAGTAACTGAGTCCACTCCCATTTGACAGGCGAGGTGGGACTCAAGTATGAAGGATGAGTTTTCCACCTAATCAATACGGTACTTTATTTTACAAAATGTTTAGTATAATTTACATTAAAACAGTACCGGTTTTGACCTGTAAATAGGTCATCATCAGCCATGGGCGCCCGCAAGGGGGGGCAAGGGGGGCGCTTGCCCCCTGGAATTCTAAAAAGTTGATGTTTAATTGTTTAATATCATACCAGATTATTTCATAAACTGAACTTACTGACAGTCATCTAGCATCTGTTATATTCGCAAATTTCGGTAAAAAATTTAATGTTGCTGACGTTATATCGGTATTTATATTCAAGAAAATTGTTAATGTGCCCCCCCCCTTGGAAAAGATCCTGCGGGCGCCCATGTCATCAGCTGTTGGAGAACATGTTTAACAGCGATTGTACATATTACTAAAAACTAATTAAACAAGAATGCCTTATTCTAATATAATACTAATGTTAATATATATACATATGGTACAATTATAGCGGTTTGACTTGTTGGAGTCCCAATCAAATGTCTATGCTGTTGCCAACATTACTTCAAACAAGATATATACATATGGTACAATGAAGGGCTTTGACATGCTGGAGTCCCATGAATGCCACATATTTCAAAAATTGTATAACTGAGGTTAAAAATAGGGTATAGTTCTTAGAGAATAAAGGGTCACTGAAGCTTTTACAATCGCTATTAAGCAGATTCACCAACAGCTGATTATGACCTATTTACAGGTTGAAACCGGCACTGTTTTAATGTAAATAATACTAAACATTTTGTAAAACAAAGTGTTGATTAGGTGGAAAACTCATCCTTCATACTTGTGTGCTTAAATTATCAATACGGACAATTAAGCTGATAGATTACAGAGGAGGGACTCCTCGGAAACAACTTGGCGAACAAAATAGAATTAATGGGGCTTATGGCAGAAAGTAGAACAAGATGAGTCGGCAAAGAGGATGCATCTGTATGTGCTAGGAGTAAACGATATTCGGGTAAGAGGTGATAAGAGATAAGAGACCCGACTTGATGATTATTAAAAAGGGAAGGGAAGAGTGTGGGGTAGGGCTGTTCATCAGGAATACTATTGCACGCAACATAGTTCCTGTCATGCACGTAAATGAGCAAATTATGGGGGTATATTTGGCAGTTGGAGGAATTAGGAAGAAAATTGTCTCAGTGTGCAGGTGTGCACCATGTGAGGGTGCAGAAGAGGATGAAGTTGACAAGTTTTATGAAGCACTGAGTGACATCATAATCAGGGTCAACAAGGACAGGATAGTGGTAATGGGTGATTTCAATGCGAGAGTTGAAAATTGAACTGAAGGATATGAAAGGGTGATTGGTAAATGTGGTTAAGATATGGAACCTAATAAGAATAGGAAGCGTTTGCTTGACTTCCGTGATAGTATTGTACCGTACCCAGGGATAAATACCCTCTAGGACGATGCCTCCATTCCTGTATGAACATCCGACTAACTCAGGGTTGGGCAGAGAGTGGGTTGGTCGTCAATTGGGTCAGGATAAAAGTCGAAGTTCTACACTTAAATATAAGTAAATTACAGGAAAATGGAGGTGACATCAAAATGGCGGCAGTGAGTATGTGATATATTAAGTGAAGTGACGAAAAAACAAATTTATGTGAGTAATATCCACAATTCTTCAGGAATATACTGCAGATCAGTAACATCAATAACTCAGGAAACCATTAAAACAAAATCTAATTAGCACTCAAACAGCTACAACTAAATAAATAAGATAAACAACATCATGGTGTTCGTGTGCTCCCCGTGTGGCAAGAAAATAAAAAACAATCAACAGGCTGTAGGCTGTGATGGTAAATGCGAACGTTGGTTCCACGTAACATGTGTAAAAATGAACAAAGAAACTCTCCAAAACTTCCGTAAGGAAGAACAATTCCAATGGTCGTGTAAACGTGAAGACTGCATTGCACAACCTAACATAAATGAGGTTATGGCGAACTTCTCCAAACAACTGGAAGAGTCCCTCAAAGTACTAACAGAAGAAAACAAAGAATTACGGAAATTAGCGACCTTTCTTTCTGAAAAATATGATGACCTCAAGAAAGAACTAGACACTTTGAGGAAAGATAAGAAAAATGCGGAAATTGCGACAACGGCAGCCGTGAACTTGAAGCAGTATCAACGCAAAAACAATTTACTAGTGTATGGAGTTCCTGCTGAAAAGGATGAAAAAGTGTTCCAGAAAGTAACTGAAGTTGGCAAGGCGCTGGGAGTCGATATAAAGCCCGAAGATATTGACGCTGCACACAGACTTCCATCCACGAAACCTGGACCACAACCTATCATCGTGAAGTTTGTTAATCGATGGAAGAAAGAAGAAATCCTCAGTAGCAGACGACAAAAAAAGACACTAAAAACGAACGAAATCGGATATAGCTCGGTAAATAACATCTATATCAACGAGCACTTAACGCCTAGGAATGAGACCCTCGCCAAAAAATGCCGCGAGCTACGGCAACAGGGGAAAATATTTGGCACATGGGTCAGGGACTGTAAAGTGTATATCCGTAAGTTCCAGGACGGTCCTTCGAGGCTAGTAGCAAACCCTGAAGTTCTGCATGAACTTGCTCACTCCAGCTGATCTGGAAACAATGAGGTAACCTTTCCTTGTGTTGTGCCCGCTTCAATTCCAAGCTTTCTTTACTTAATTTCAAATTTTTGTCCTTACATAACCAAACCTGGATCCTGAAAACAAATTTCTTGAAGTACACGAATTTAAATGTGAAACCCTCTATAATTATATTAAAGATAGAGTTTCAGAAAGTAGATCATGTGAATTGAAAGGCCTACACATAAATGCACAAAGCATGAAAAATAAATTTGATAATATACAAATTATCTTAGATCAGATTAAAGAAGTAGATATTCTTGCAATCTCTGAAAATTGGTTAACCAACAAACTAACCCACGCTTTTGAAATAAAAAACTACACTTCTCATCATGTGGTAAGAGAGCAGATAGGTGGGGGTGTTTCGCTTTATGTTTCAAACAAATGGAAAAGCAATGTCATAAATGAAATAAATAAATCTCATAGCATACTGCAAGTCATGATTACAAAAGGAAATCAAAGATATGAAATCATTACCATTTATAACCCACAGGATAGTAACTCTCCAAGTTTTTTGTTTGATCTAGAAAATATCCTAAATAGCAGTTCAGGACATACTTCAATAATACTTGGAGATACAAATATAGACTTGCTTTCTACCTCCAGAAACAGAACTTTGTATGACAATTTAATAACAACTTACGGCTATATAACATGTAATAACAAATACCCAACTAGAGTAACAAAAACAACCTCCACATTAATTGATCACATACTTGTCACAAATAGTAGTAAAAAATGTCATGTATTCAATATAACAAATAACTTAAGTGATCACTACCTACTGGTATGTGAAATTTCTAGTGAAAAATCAGTTCCAGCAGTACCAATAATCAAAGATAGTGGTAAGCAATTTGTAAATTACAACAAATTAAATCAGTATATCCTACAAAATAAATTTAAATGTGAGGAAATGGATATAAACACTTATTATAATAAATTTATTGAGTATATCAGCACAGGAATTGAAACCAGCTCAATTTCAATAAAAAGAAAGAACCCCAAAGACATTCCCCTAAAACCTTGGGTTACCCAAGAATTACTAACACTGATTCACATCAAAGACTCACTGTTTTCAAAAACTAAAGTAAAAAACCCCTCTGCAGAAGTAATTGAAGAATACAAAAGAATCAGTAATAAAATAACCAAATTGAAGAGAGAGTTACAAAAAAGGTATTATGAACACAGATTACAGAATTGCAAAAACCAAAAAGAAACATGGTATGTAGTCAATGAAGTGTTAAATAGGAAGCTTGGACATAAACATGAAATCAGCCATCTGGTGGTAAATGATGTCAGCATTACAAACACAGAGGACATATGCAATAACCTAAATGAACTATACGTTAATGTAGCTGAAAATATAAGAAAAGGTCTTCCTGAAGACGAGCAAGTTCATGGCAGCACAACAGCTGAAAGTCAAACTAATAGTATTTTCATGTCTCCTACTGATGAATGTGAAGTGCTCAAAATTATCACTTCTCAAAAAAATAAAAATAATTTAACTGAAGATAAAATAACCAATGTCATATTAAAAACCTGTGTTGAAAGTTTAGTACCATATATTGTGGAAATTATTAACCGTTCAATTCTCAGTGGAGAAATACCCCAATTACTCAAATGTGCCAGAATTGTACCTATCTTTAAATCAGGAGATAACACAGATCCATCCAATTACAGACCAATTAGTATATTATCTGCAATTGGAAAACTCATAGAAATGGTAGTAAAAATTAGATTGGTAAATTTTCTGTGTAAAACTAATTACTTCTCCAATAATCAATATGGGTTTCTCCCAAATAGAGGAACTGATAATGCTGTATTTGATACAGTAATAGATGTTCAAAAGACCTTAGATGAAAATAAATTAGCAGCAGGGCTACTCATAGATCTTAAAAAAGCATTTGACCTGGTTGACCACAAAATACTTCTGAACAAGTTAAAATTAGCAGGAATTAGAGGTTTAGCACAAAAATGGTTCCAAAATTATTTATCAAATCGAACACAATATGTGATGATTAACGATACTAAAAGTTTTAAGCAGCAGACAAAAACGGGAATACCGCAGGGCTCAGTACTAGGTCCAATTCTATTTCTGATTTATATTAATGACATACAATCTCTAACACTAAAGGGGAAATGTAAAGTATTTGCTGATGATATCTTAATAACTTACAAAGGACTATGTGAAACACGAATTATGGAAGACATAAATTGTGACTTGGACAAGTTATCGGAATGGGCTTTATCTAAAAAAATGATCATAAATGTGACTAAAACAAAATACCTAATCTTTCATAAAACAGCCCATAAGATAACAGCGGCTAACACTGTTAACCTAAAGGACCAAGTAATAGAGCGAGTCAACTCAGCTAAGTATCTTGGTATAATATTAGACTCAACACTTTCCTGGAAAAGCCATATTGATTATGTAATCAGCAAAATTACCCCTTTGATAGGAATAATGCACAGATTAAGATACAGTAATTTTTCTCATCAACAATTGAAGTGTATATATTATGCAATAATCCACCCACATCTAACATACGCAAGCTTTATTTGGGGAAGATGTAGGAAAGATTACATTAATAATTTGGAAATCCTACAAAAAAGAGCCATCAAAATCATGTATGGATTCCCCTTCCTCAAACCATCACATGAAGTTTTTTCAGAGTCAAATATTCTGCCATTCCATAAACAAATTGCATTTTCATCAGCAGTCTTTATGTATAAGCTAGACAGGAAGTTAACCCATTCTACTGTTAACTTCTCCCACTTTAGTGAAGTTCATGGATATGAAACTAGAGGATCATTAAGGATATATCCCTCTCATTCTAATTCAGTAAAGTACGGAGTGAAAGGCATAGAATCATCAATGTTTAGGGAATATAATGTGTTGCCTCCTGTTATAAAGAACTCTAAATCGATTATATGTTTTAAGAAAAAACTGAAGGAATATTACTCTTTTACAGATATCTTAATATAATCTCTATATAACTTGCTTTAATTAATACAATAATATATATATTGTCCATATTTAGTATATTACAGCCATGCAATATCTGAATATACTTCTGAAAAATTATGATCCTAACATGTAAAAAGAAAGAAAGAAAAAAGTACTTGTCACTTTACAGAAAAGCCATTGTATATGAAAAAAGTATGTACTGTATTGTCCCTATCACGAGCCAGAGGCTCATGGGACCTTTTATCACCAATAAATAAATAAATAAAAATAAATAAATAACTCGAATGAGAAACAAGTATATGGGGTAGGATGAATTTATTCATAAATATCCCCGAATCATACTACTTGAAAATCAATTAACTCAAATAATAACATGTAATTACAAAATCTCAAAATAAAAGAAATAACTCGACATTAACAACGATAATTGTTTAAAGAAACAAAGTGAAATAAAGTATCAAGCATAACATTGAATACCGGTACTTGTATACTTTCAGAAATGATCTTCTTCTTATTGTCCATTGTTCATGTTATATGGTAACAAGTGTACGCATACACTGATATGTAGTTATTTCGCATGGAGTCACACTCAAAATCATCGCAACGATACGGATTACGAATTTAATTTAGATTGAGAGTCGCCAAAAATTTACCGTTAAAGAAAATTACAATATAAGGAAAAATTACGATGAAAAGAAAAACTACCGGGCGAGTTGGCCGTGCGCGTAGAGGCGCGCGGCTGTGAGCTTGCATCCGGGAGATAGTAGGTTCGAATCCCACTATCGGCAGCCCTGAAGATGGTTTTCCGTGGTTTCCCATTTTCACACCAGGCAAATGCTGGGGCTGTACCTTAATTAAGGCCACGGCCGCTTCCTTCCAATTCCTAGGCCTTTCCTATCCCATCGTCGCAATAAGACCTATCTGTGTCGGTGCGACGTAAAGCCCCTAGCAAAAAAAAAAGAACAACTAAGAGGCAATGGGACATGATATGAATTATGTAAAACACTAGTAGCATTTCCCTACGCTATATTTACAACAAATCAACAATAAGCAAAACTATCACATCTATTTACATCGGATAATGAGAAAAAGTCTTACATACTACACAGATTCTACGTGAATCACGGTTCACCACAAAGGATCTAGTGAGAACTAGTTTGACCATCAATATAACTCAGCACTTGGGCTGTTCCCCATTAACAACGAGACAAGATATTCAAACAACATGAAACATCATAAAACATCATCCTGTAAGGGAAAAACATATAATTATCCATCAATATCACGTAGAAAGCAATGGGCAACATTGCCTCCTTCTGCTACATTTGCGCACTCAACAGCCCGATCATCCATCATGTATTTCCTGGTGGCCTGTGAGCTGACAGGAAATGTTGAACTCAACACTGTACCTGTACTAAGGTTTGGATTCTGTCTCCCAAGATTATAACACAGAAATATCATCTCATTCGCGCCGTCTAATAAAAACACGGCCAATATATTAGCTTGCAATGAGATATCGTCTTTTGTCGGCTATACGGAAACTCACGTATAATCATTCCTTCCTAGCATGCTTTTACAAATTAACACACATCAGACTCATTGGTCTGGAATCAATTCCGTCAATTCTGATAATAATATTCTCTCAGAAGACAATTGGCAGGTACATATCCACTGCACATTATTCTTTCACAAATCAGGCATGCAATCGGCCTGCATAATCAATTTATAATTCCGCATGCAATCTTACTTCTCATATCTCTTACGAATCACATCAGCCTTCCACATTATGAGACCCGGTTCGTTTCCTGTGCAAATCATTGGGCAAAAACAGATTCCAACCTAAATTCGAAGATCCTATTCAACATCGTTATGCAGCTCCTTACATACAGCTTCTGAAATACCATGCGTCATGCAATTAGGTATTATTTTCTCTCTAAATCAAAATAAAATAACGTAGGAAGTATTTAACTTTGACTTGGATGAATTTGTCAATCTAATCCTCCTAGCACTATTATATAAGGAAAAATCGGAATAAGCTACACTACGTAATCATGCATAAATGAACAATAAACTAATCCTAACAAATCCCTCATTATCCCAACTATCTAGTCATAAATCAAAATAAAAATATAAAGGACATGCATTACTCTCTTATCCGTATGTACAACAATATCAAGGTGAATCAAACACATGCCGTCAGGCTTACTTTTTGTTAAATAAAATTCCTATTTTAAACTGCACTAGTATTTTAACATAACCCATATAACATTCCATAATTAACACATGCGTCTTATCTTAATTTTGTGACAGCTCTCTGGATACACGGCAGCAGCTCACATCTCTGCCTTATTAAGGTATTACTCCATGTCGATCACTACTTCAACACGTAGAAATACACTTCCTTCTTCCATAGGCGAAGCCATCCTCTTGCTGAAAAGTTATTTAACACTGGAACACAGAAGGCTTTGGATAAGTATCTCTTCACCGCTCAATTCTGCACGTGCTGAACAACCTTTGGTTACAAACTCAGCCAAACACACTGACACATTAATACTGCAAACTTTATATTTAAGGGTATATTTACACAGTTATTGAGAGCGGCACACGGTACGGATGGAGAGTTCCTCGTGAACGCGACCGACACGAAAATCTGAGACAATGGCACGTCTCTCCTGCACCTTCTACACTGTGGCTAATTATCACCATCTATATGTTGGTAATGAAATTTGCAATAATATAATCTGCAATTAACTCTGCATCATTTATTTCATCCAGCTGTACGACTGAAACACTTGTTTAAAATCATATACTGTTGCTGATATAACACGTCAGTACTTGCGATCCGATTTACACTTCTGCACTATCCAAGCGGCCCGATCAGAATGACGCTCTCCAGAGCTTGGGATGCTAAGGAAGCTTCGGTAACGCCGTTTCAACTATGGGGTTTCCGCTTGTCCAGACAAACCACCAATCAGAATGCTTGCCATATGTGTATTGACACAGTATTAATTATAGTACATTAATAAAACACAGTTCAAATAATAGCAAATCTCTTCCTATAATTTTTGTATCGTATTTCTGATTATATTTCACTTATAGACCTATTGAAATCCGAGAAATGACAGAATTTAACTCAAGCAACTGTACACGTTGGTCAACCTGGGATTATGACTTGGCGCGATGTAGACTCCATGTTTGTCATATCCTCACGTTCTCATTGGCTGAATATTTAGCTTGGTCAGCACTATGTACACGTGCCAATCTGTGCCAACGCTTGGTGACGCTAAGCTATTCTCACGGTCCTGAGGAAGTGTTGGGCAATATCCAGCGACTTGATGTCTCCATCGACTTCCTGTCTCAGCTATCTTGGGATTCATTACTTTACCATTTATGACTGCAATTTATATGAATAAAATCTATATATCGTGTCACATAATAATCCAAATATCTCTTATGGGCCGGCAGGATACGGCTCAGTATGGGATTAACAGTTACAAATGCAGTCTTCAAGCATAAGGCTATTCACTGCTACATATGGAAGGGTAGGGGCACCAGAGCCATAATAGATAATATCTTAACCGACTTTGAATTCAGGAAATCTGTTAGGAATGTGCAGATTTTCTGGAAATTTTTTGATGATACAGACCACTCTCTGATCTGTAGTGAACTAAGTACCTCTAGGCCTAGGATAGAGACAGTGAAATCTGTCTTCAGATGAATAGAGGTAGAAATTCTTCAGGACAAGGAAATTAGACAGAAAGGCATACATGGATATGATTAGTGAAGTTCCAAACCATGGACAGTATATACTAGTAGAAAGGGAATGAGTGGTATACAGGGATGCTGTAGTAGAAGCAGCAAGGAAATACCTAGGAACAACTGTGTGTAAAGATGGGGAAAAGCGAACTTCATGGTGGAATGATGAAGTGAGAGCAGCTTGTAAATGTAAAAAGAAAGTGTATCAGAAATGGCTCCAAACAAGGATTGATGCAGACAGGAAACTGTACATAGAGGAAAGAAATGGAGCGAAACAAATAGTTGATGAATCCAAGAAGGAGTTGTGGGAAGATTTTGGTAATAACCTGGAAAGGCTAGGTCAAGCATCTGGAAAACTTTTCTGGACAGTAAATCTGGGTAAATCAGGTGAACTCCTAATGGATTACAGGGAATCACTGGAGAGATGGAAGGAATATTTTTAAAATCTTCTCAACGTAAAAGGACATATTACTAGTGATACCATAAACAACCCAGATCATGGGGAGGAAGACAAAGATTATAATGATTTTATGCTTGATGAAGTGGAAAGGATGGTAACTAAACTTCATTGTGATAAAGCAGTAGGATTAGATGAAATTAGACCTAAAATGGTGAAATAAATTTGTAAGATAGGGATAAAATGGCTTCATATAATAATGAGATTAGCATGGAGTGTTAGTAAGGTGCCTTCTGATTGGACGAAAGCAGTAATTGCACCTATCTAAGTGACTAAGAAGGAGGTGCAGACTGGAAAGAAATAGAGTTAGAAATGGCTGTGGAAGTAAGGAGAAATTGAAGGAACTTACTACAAAATTGAATCTAGCAAAGAAGGCAGCTAAGGATAACATGATGGCAAGCATAATTGGCAGTCATACAAATTTTAGTGAAAAATAGAAGGGTATGTATAGGTATTTTAAGGCAGAAACAGGTTCCAAGAAGGACATTCCAGGAATAATTAATGAACAAGGGGAGTGTGTATGTGAGGATCTTCAAAAGGCAGAAGTATTCAGTCAGCAGTATGTAAAGATTGTTGGTTACAAGGATAATGTTGAGATAGAGGAGGAGACTAAGGCCAAAGAAGTAATAAAATTTACATATGATAACAATGACATTTACAATAAGATACAAAAGTTAAAAACTAGAAAAGCGACTGGAATTGATCAGATTTCTGGGGATATACTAAAGACAATGGGTTGGGATATAGTACCATATCTGAAGTACTTATTTGATTATTGTTTGGTCGGAGGAGCTATACCAGATGAATGGAGAGTTGCTATAGTAGCCCCTGTGTATAAAGGAAAGAGTGATAGACATAAAGCTGAAAATTACAGGCCAGTAAGTTTGACATGCATTGTATGTAAGCTTTGGGAAGGCGTTCTTTCTGATTATATTAGACATGTTTGTGAAATTAATAACTGGTTCGATAGAAGGCAATTCGGTTTTAGGAAAGGTTATTCCACTGAAGCTCAACTTGTAGGATTCCAGCAAGATATAGCAGATATCTTGGATTCAGGAGGTCAAATGGACTGTATCGCGATTGACCTGTCTAAAGCATTTGATAGGGTGGATCATGAGAGACTACTGGCAAAAATGAGTGCAATTGGACTAGACAAAAGAGTGACTGAATGGGTTGCTATATTTCTAGAAAATAGATCTCAGAGAATTAGAGTAGGTGAAGCTTTATCTGACCCTGTAATAATTAAGAGGGGAATTCCTCAAAGCAGTATTATCGGACCTTTATGTTTTCTTATATATATAAATGATATGAGTAAAGGAGTGGAATCGGAGGTAAGGCTTTTTGCGGATGATGTTATTCTCTATAGAGTGATAAATAAGTTACAAGATTGTGAGCAACTGCAACGTGACCTCGAAAATATTGTGAGATGGACAGCAGGCAATGGTATGTTGATAAACGGGGCTAAAAGTCAGGTTGTGAGTTTCACAAATAGGAAAAGTCCTCTCAGTTTTAATTACTGCGTTGATGGGGTGAAAGTTCCTTTTGGGGATCATTGTAAGTATCTAGGTGTTAATATAAGGAAAGATCTTCACTGGGGTAATCACATAAATGGGATTGTAAATAAAGGGTACCGATCTCTGCACATGGTTATGAGGGTGTTTAGGGGTTGTAGTACGGATGTAAAGGAGAATGGATATAAGTCTCTGGTAAGACCCCAACTAGAGTATGGTTCCAGTGTATGGGACCCTCACCAGGATTACCTGATTCAAGAGCTGGAAAAAAATCCAAAGAAAAGCAGCTCGATTTGTTCTGAGTGATTTCCGACAAAAGAGTAGCGTTACAAAAATGTTGCAATGTTTGGGTTGGGAAGAACTGAGAGAAAGAAGAAGACCTGCTCGACTAAGTGGTATGTTCCGAGCTGTCAGCGGAGAGATGGCGTGGAATGACATTAGTAGATGAATAAGTTTAAATGGCGTTTATAAAAGTAGGAAAGTTCACAATATGAAGATAAAGTTGGAATTCAAGAGGACAAACTGGGGCAAATATTCATTTATAGGAAGTGGAGTTAGGGATTGGAATAACTTACCAAGGAAGATGTTCAATAAATTTCCAATTTCTTTGAAATCATTTAGGAAAAGGCTAGGAAAGCAACAGATAGGGAATCTGCCACCTGGGCGACTGCCCTAAATGCAGATCAGTATTGATTGATTGATCTATCCCATTGATCAGTATACCAGCCACAGTTTTCACTGGCAATTTGGAAGGGAGGGTGCAATCTGTGGTTGAGAGGAAGTTGGAAGAAAACCAGTGTGGTTTCAGACCACAGAGGGGCTGTGAGGATCAGATGTGCCGTCTTCTTAAGACGTCATCTCCGAATGGAAGTTGACAATCCACACAGCCAGCTCTGATCTTGACGTTGCAGCCATGCCATGTGAATTTATTGGAATATCTCTCAGGATATACAAAGAAGAAAGGATTTCCACCTTATCAATACTGTCTATTGTTAAAAAAAATATCTTACAGTACCTGTTTCAACCTATCTGGTCATCATCATGAACATAGTTTGTACCTTTACATGTATGCAGTGGTTTCCCATTGCCTTCTGCATCCTAATGCCGTTGACCAAACTGGTTCTTCCTCCTATGGATACAATTTCTTGTACCCAGGACAATAGAGTGCCCTTACCCATACCCGCTCATCCACTCTCAAAGAGACTGTTGGCACTTGGTATAGGGGTCTCCTTATACCGGGAGATAATCGGTCCCTTCATTCGTTAGCCGCCTGCATATTATTTCTATATGCAGTCGTTGCCCCCTCTCTATCATGGGGAGTTAAATGTCAGCATTTCACTGTCATTAAAACAAGGACCAAATGGCATTTCCTTGTTTCTCTGGTTCTGAAAAATGCTATGAGAGGACTACACAGTTATGTTTCATAGATCTAAAGAAGGCATATAATTATCTAGGGAAAGGATGTTCGCTGTACTGCGGGACTATGGGATTAATGGTAGATTATCAATCTATAAACTCAATCAAAGACATTTATGCTGACAATTGGGCTGCAGTGAAAATTGATGGTGAAATGAGTTCTTGGTTTGAGGTTACAGGGGTGAGACAAGGCTGTAATATTTTACCTTTGTTGTCCATACTTTACATGGATCATCTGCTGAAATATATAAAGTGTCAGGGAGGGATTTATTTATGTGGAAATGTAGTAAGCAGTTTGGCCTATGCTGAAGACTTGGTCCTAATGACAGATTGTACCGAAAGCCTGGAGTCTTAATACTGTATCTTGGAACTTGAAAATAGGTGCAATGAGTATGGTATGAAAACTAACCTTTTGGAGACTAAATTGATGTCAGTAGGTAAGAAATCCAAGAGAAATGAATGTCAGTTTGGTGATACAAAGCTGGAATAGGTAGATAATTTTAAGTATTTAGGTTGTGTGTTCTCCCAGGATGGTAATATCGTAAGTGAGATTGAATCAAGGTGTAGTAAAGCTAATGCAGTGAGCTCATAGTTGTGATCAACAGTGTTCTGTAAGAAGGAAGTTAGCTCCCGGGAGAAACTATCTTTACTTCGGTCTGTTTTCAGACCAACTTTGCTTTACAGGAGTGAAAGTTGGGTGGACTCTGGATATCTTATTCATAAGTTGGAAGTAACAGACATAAAAGTAGCGAGAATGATTGCTGATACAAACAGGTGGAAACAATGGCAGGAGGATACTCAGAATAAGAATATAAAGGCAAAGTTAGGAATGAACTCGATGGATGAAGCTTTACACATAAACCGACTTCGGTGGTGGGTTCATATGAGGAGGATAGGTTACCCAGGAGAAAATTGGACACTGTTATGGAGGGTAAGAGAAGTAGAGGGAGACGATGATGGTTAGACTCAGTTTCAAACTATTTAAAGATAAGAGGTATAGAACTAAATGAGGCCACAGAACTAATTAGAAATAGAGGATTGTGGCAGTGTTTAGTACATTTACAGAGGCTTGCAGTCTGCACTCTTAACTTATTAAAATAAACATTTAAAAAACTTTCTTAGTGTGTGTAATATTGTTTAATAGGCCTAATATTGAATCATTTTTATAAAATAACATGTTAATTTGTATAACAACAATTGACTTATTTATCTTTGTTTCTTTCTTTTTCCTGTATTTACCCCGCTTTCTCCTTTTCATACACTTCCTACTTCAAAACTGGAGACCTGTTGAAATGGCTCCTCAGCAAATGCTGAAGCTCAGCTTCTTGATGAAGCTGGGAAGCAGAAACAAACCTGTCAGTAGTTGAGAAGAACTGGAATTTAATGAGAAGAGAGCCCATCTATGTGAAGATGCAGAGATTATCCTCTTCCTTTTGCATTTTCATGTTTGTCCTCTTCTCCTTTCTCTGTTACATCCTCTTTCCACACTAGCCTCTCATTATGTTTACCATATTAAGTGTTCCTAGTCAAGTTCCTTTATATTAACACAGCCTCAATAAAGCTGTAATATAACTTAATCAAAAACACATATCACATTTACCATATCAACCAAAACTTCTTAACTATAACCAACGATCAAGTTGCAAAGTCCTGCATATTTCTTCTTCTGTTATCCTTAGGTGGATTGCCACATTTCCTCGGCTTTTTCTCCAAGTGATCGATCCTTCAAACCTTCACTGATATAAACTACCAATTCATTGTAATCATTATGGTAGTCATAACTCTTGTTTGTTCTCTACTACCTTCAATTAACATTCGTTGCATTCCTTTTCCACCTAGGTATTTATCCTATTTTATAGGACAGTTTACCGAGCAAGATGGCTATGTGGTTTGAGTTGTGTAGCTGTGAGCTTGCATATGGAAGATAGCAGGTTCAAACCTCACAGTCAGCAGCCCTGAAGATGGTTTTCTGTGGATTCCCATTTTCATACCAGGCAAATGCTGGACTGTACCTTAGTTAATGCCATGGATGCCTAGCCCTGCCCTATCCAATTGTAACCCTAAGACCTGTCTGAGTTAGTGGAACATAAAACCAATAGAAAAAACAACAAAAAACAAAACAGAAAAATTTATGAAATGATAAAAACAGATTATCTTGCTCTTTTCAATTTTCCTACCCTATCACAAGCAAATCTATAAAAAATCTCCCTTTGTGTCATGAGCATTTAAGTGGGTAAAAGTACATCGACCTGCAAATTCAAATGTTCCGATCATTGCATGAAGTTTACACAGTGATATTTTATATTTCGGGCATGCTGATTCTGGAACTGAAGTCAGTTTTCCCCTATCACATCAGGTTTTTGTGCAAATTCAAAATGCAAATTTGATAAATATGCAGCACGTGGACATGCAAGATTACTATTATCACATGTAAAGAACGCTTCTTTCTTATTATTTTCACCCACCTGAACAATCCTATCTTCCACTGGTATACTTATGAACATAATATAAAGATATGTAGTGTATTGTGTTAACAGATCTGTAGAAAAACACAGCCAAATGGACTCGGCAGATTCCTTTGTAAGGCCAAGATCTCGAACGAAGTCATTCAATGCA
Organism: Anabrus simplex; assembly: GCF_040414725.1. NCBI lineage: Eukaryota > Metazoa > Arthropoda > Insecta > Orthoptera > Tettigoniidae > Anabrus > Anabrus simplex. The sequence goes on from NC_090268.1 coordinate 249,651,750, forward strand.
CCTTGCTCGAACACTCTTGGTTCTTTTTCAACACATTCTGGGGAGAAATCACAGTCAGAGTTAGTGCGTGCCATTTCTGCATCAGATTCAGAAGAGGAACAATCCTGTAAATGTTCTGGACGCTGTGGTACTTGTGTATCAGGGCCATGAGGAAAGGGTAAAATTGCAGATCGAATATTGCTTGGATACACAATGTTACCTTTCTTGCTGCTGTTAAATCCCTTCATATTCACAGAACATAAGTAGCAGTGAGTACTGTGGTCTGGGGGTTCTTGCCGCACCATTGGAATTCTGAATGGCAACGCAGTTCGCTTACCATTCACCCATTGCCGTAACTGCTCTATACAGTTTCTACAAGCCTTATGTGGTGCCCACGGCTTGTCTTGGTCTCCAAGTTTCAAGCCAAAGTGGGTATAGTAGGCCTTTCTCACGAACTCAGTTATATTGCGCCGCTGTCTCATTGGCACGAAACTTTCACATACATAGCAGAATGTATCTGGATTGTTCTTGTAGCCACGTCGTGGCATGTTGATAGATGTAAGTTCAATAAAAATATTAACACAGTATGTCACTCACATATAGAATGCTTATAAAGACAAAAATCTCTCTTCACAAGCAAGCGAAACACAACTCAGACTGTCGTGGACGAAGCACAACGAGAGAATGACGCCACTCAGCCAAAACCACGTGTTGCCGGCTATGTTGTACATAGTTGCCGGCTCTACACTCTGAGTGTGATAATACAGGACTACAAGATGGCTGGAGGACGTCGAATTAATAAAATAATAAAGTAAATTAATAAAAGAATATGGAAATCTAAATTAACACTCTTCCTAACAACGTAAGAAGTGCATGTGAGGAAATAAGCTTAATATAGGATTTTTGAGAAAATGCGATGTGATGGGAAAAATTTAACATCAGATCCTGATCAGGATGCAGAGCCAAAGTCATCCTAAAAAGCAATACAGGATGGTGGCAATGAAACCATCACTGGACAGTATTATTAGTCTCTCCCTCAATGCAGACAAGATAAATTTCCTCTTTTAAATTATTTTATTAGTGTCAAATTTTGTGTATCAAATATTTATTAAATGAATGGCAAAGTGAAAAGGTAAATTACAAAAATAAATAATCCAAACTATATATTTGTATAGAAATCAGGACCAGCTGTCTTCCAGAAACTCCAACTCCATCCAGCTTCACATTTCTGTAAGGAAGAGAATTCGGTGTTCATTTGATAGTACCATGGTCAAAAAAAGTCTCTAAAATCATTAATACCAATTGCAGTTTAAAGAAGTACAATAATCAATTATCATTCCAATAAAAAAAAAAACTACAACATCATTAACTTAAATTTGTATGTCAATAGGCAGATTAGTCCAGCCTCTCTCATAAAATTAATTATTTCTTTTAAAAGATTAGGATCTCATTTCAGGTTAAAAATAAGAGGCACATTTAGTTAAAAAGAGGGTCATAATGAAATAAAATCCAATGTACTAGACTGTGATAGCAGTGAATCTGTATGGGAAAAACCATTGAAAGAATATGAAATAAGAGTGTTTAATTTATCAACATACATAAAAAGGTCAATCTGAAGTTAATGAACTACAATATATCGTCGGCTTACTTCTAAAACCACGTAAGTAATTTTAGCAAACTTTTCAGGAGAGGGATAAAATGTTATAAATCTCACAGAAATTGTTCAACTGTTGTAATTTTTGAGTTTCCACATTGTTTAGCAATAATACCTCTGTTGAATAGCATAAATAATAATTTCAAGTAAGTCTTTATACATGAGGTAGACACGTGGTTTTAAAAGATAAAATTCTAACCTTATCTGGATATACAAGATTTTAAGGTTGGATTTTTGTAACATGATGAATGTTATTATACTAGTTTTAATGTGGATCATCTTATAGAAATCATACGCAATCTTTCCAGAACTCATCAAAGATTTGCCTTCTGTCACCTTCCATGAAATTCCTTCAACACACATTGACTGACTTTGTA